>NC_052639.1:32146455-32410663 GCF_016161935.1 Mauremys reevesii
AGAGTTCTTTGAAGGGGTCAACAAACATGTGGAAAAGGGTGATCCAGTGGACATAGTGTACTTGGATTTCCTGAAAGCCTTTGACAAGTCCCTCACCAAAGGCTCTTACGTAAATTAAGTTGTCATGGGATAAAAGGGAAGGTCCTTTCATGGATTGAGAACTGGTTAAAAGACAGGGAACAAAGGGTAGGAATTAATGGTAAATTCTCAGAATGGAGAGGGGTAACTAGTGGTGTTCCCCAAGGGTCAGTCCTAGGACCAATCCTATTCAATTTATTCATAAATGATCTGGAGAAAGGGGTAAACAGTGAGGTGGCAAAGTTTACAGATGATACTAAACTACTCAAGATAGTTAAGCAGATTGTGAAGAACTTCAAAAAGCTCTCACAAAACTAAGTGATTGGGCAACAAAATGGCAAATGAAATTTAATGTGGATAAATGTAAAGTAATGCACATTGGGAAAAATAACCCCAAATATACATACAATATGATGGGGGCTAATTTAGCTACAACGTCAGGAAAAGATCTTGGAGTCATTGTGGATAGTTCTCTGAAGATGTCCACGCAGTGTGCAGAGGCGATCAAAAAGCAAACAGGATGTTAGGAATCGTTAAAAGGGGATAGAGAACAAGACGGAGAATATAGTATTGCCCTTATATAAATCAATGGTACGCCCACATCTCGAATACTGTGTACAGATGTGGTCTACTCTCCTCACAAAAGATATTCTAGCACTAGAAAAGGTTCAGAAAAGGGCAACTAATATGATTAGGGGTTTGGAGAGGGTCCCATATGAGGAAAGATTAAAGAGGCTAGGACTCTTCAGCTTGGAAAAGAGGAGACTAAGGGGGGATATGACAGAGGTATATAAGGTCATGAGTGACATTGAGAAAGTGGATAAGGAAAAGTTATTTACTTATTCCCATAATACAAGAACTAGAGGTCACCAAATGAAATTAATAGGCAGCAGGTTTAAAACAAATAAAAGGAAGTTCTTCTTCATGCAGCGCACAGTCAACTTGTGGAACTCCTTACCTGAGGAGGTTGTGAAGGCTAGGACTATAACAATGTTTAAAAGGGAACTGGATAAATTCATGGTGGCTAAGTCCATAAATGGCTATTAGCGAGGATGGGTAAGAATGGTGTCCATAGCCTCTGTTTGTCAGAGGATGGAGATGGATGGCAGGAGGAAGATCACTTGATCAATGCCTGTTAGGTTCACTCCCTCTTGGGCACCTGGCATTGGCCACTGTCGGTAGACAGATACTGGGCTAGATGGACCTTTGGTCTGACCCGGTACAGCCGTTCTTATGTTCTTATGTTTTCCATTGCCCAGGAGACCCAGCCAGGGACTGATGTGCTGGAGATATGTTGGGAAAAGGAACTGTCTGAATTGCCAAGGCAGGAAGCCAACAATCTACAGCAACATCATTAACCACAAACTCACTCTAAGCATGCTCCAGCCAGAAGGGAAATGGGCAGGAATTCTTGCTGTTCAGCCATGGCCACACATACAGAGATGCACAGCAGTGAGGGTGCTGGGCAAGCTGGTCTGAGCGAACAATTGGAAATGATCCTTCCGTTAGAACAGAACCAGAGTGTAGAAAGGCCCCTGTGTTAAGTGCTTGAGGCTGAGGCCTTAGGAAGCTGGCCTACGATACCATAGGGATCTTTCTGTGGAGGTTTGATTCTTGCCAGCTAGGGGAAGCTGGTGTGTGGTGTCTTAGTGGCTGCACTTTCAGTGATGCAGGTTTCTCTATCCCGTTGTTCCTGGGTCATCCTACTAGATTGCCAGCTGCTTTTCAGCTGCAGTGTGGAGACTGATTGTGTGTGGGGAGAGACAGTGTGTGTGTGCTGGGGAAGAGTGAGTGTGTTGAGGTAGGTAGGAGCGGATCATTATTATCCCTACTTGAAAGAGGGAGACGCTCAGGCTGAGAAAGGAGAATTGACTTGTCTTAGGTCACAAAGCCAGTCAATGGCTGAATTGGGAATAGGACCCCCAGAGCCCTGATTTTCAAATTAACCGTCGGATCTTGAATTTCATACATTGAATGACCTCAATAAAGTGCTCTTAGATGAGCTCCAGTCCAACAAGTGTGCACAGTAATTATTCAGCCAGTATTTGAGGAGAACTGCAATGTTAGAGAGAATCATGAACTGCTCAGAGACCACTAATGCAGAGAAGCAGCAAAATTTGTCAAACATATAACTGGTTATGACTTATTTACTTGGTCTTAAAAGAGAACAACAAGGACCTGAGTCTCCTCCCTGTCAATAACCTCCTGCTCAGCCAATCAGGGTAGAGACTGAGGAGGGGAGGCTGAGGGGTCTCACCAGAGAGCTAAACGGATGGCCCAGGTCACTGGTGGGGATCACTGCCCCAGCACTACTGCAGCTCCACAATTTGGGGTGGACCTCCCACAGTGAGAGCTGCCGAGCACTCCCCCGTAACACACAGACACACGCACACACACACACACACACACACACACACACACACACCCCTCCTGGTGTTGGGAGGGGAACAGGAGAAAGGACAAAAGAAGCAAGAGAGGAAGAGAAAGGAGCGGGGGGGGGATGGAGGAAAAGTTGAAACAAAAAGGACAAACCCTAATGTCCCCAGTGATTCTAAGGGACAAAATCCCAGGTGTGGAATAAAATTCTGCCTCCTTAAGATCATGCTTTCCATGAGTTCAACTTTCACCAGAATGATCAGACCGAACAGTTTCAAACCTCGAGGAGGCTCTAACCCTCTAAACAGGGACATCTGTTTTCTAGTAAAATCACTAAAAGGGAAGGAGAAAACTCAAAAGAGGTTCCTCCTGGCGCTCACGTCCGTGAACCCGAATACTCTCAGTCCTCAAAGAGAGACCTGGAGAGGGAGACTTGCTGAAGCAAAGCCACAGGGTCTCTGAGGTTTCCCTGGCCCCTCGCCCCTGTCCTGCCTGGCTGATGTCAGCATCTCTCTGTGAGGTCACCACCTCCCCACCACCTTTGGCCAATAGTCTGAGCCCCTGCAAAAGGCCTTGTGATGCCACTGCCACACCCCTCCCTTGCTGGGCTAATGTCCTGCCCCTGGCCAGGCACTTTGGAGGTTTGAGCTATTCCCTGTGGATCACCCCACTCAAGGAGCCATTCTAGGAAGCAAGCCGGCTAGACAATAAAACATCAGACGCTGCTCCCAATGCTACACTTAGTTTTTCAGAAATTAGTTGACTTTATGGCCAGAAGAGACCATTAGAGCATCTAATCTGACCCCTGCATATCACAGGTCTCCTGTATGACACAAGAGCTACTTTTGGGGTAAACACATTCCAGAAAGGCATCTAGTCTTCATGAAATGACGTCACGAGATGGAGAATGCACCAATTTCCTTGGTAGCTTGTTCCTGTGGTGAATCATCCTCACTGTTGAATATTTGTGCCTTAATTGTAATATGAATTTGTCTCTTTTCACCTTCCAGCCATTGGGTTTTTAATGCCTTTCTCTGCTACATTAAAGAGCCCTTTAATAGCCAATCTTTTCTCCCCATTAAGGCACTTCAACGTTTCAATGAAGTCACCTTTCAGTCTTCTTTTGAGAAGCTAAACAGGTTGAGCTCTTTCAATAGCTCACTAGAAGGCATTTTCTCCAGCCCTCAGAACATTTGGTGGCTCTTTGCTGCCTCAACTCCAATTTCACACCATCTTTTTCAAATGAGGACACCAAAACTGGAGGCAGTATTCCAGTATCAGTCTCACTGATACCATGTCACCTCCTGTGACGTTCTTGACATAATCTGTAACTGTATAGATCACCGTTGCCACCACTGTTCTATATTTGCAGCCAATATTGTATAAAGGTGGTCACATAAAGGGTCTATGGAGAGGTTATGATTGGCTGATTATAATTATGCTATCTCTAGATATGTATCATTTTTGTAGTTGACATTATGAATATTGGCTCTATGCTGCCTGTATTTCCAACTTGTGCTATGCTTCTGGGGAACACCCCAGCCAGACAAATTGGTGTCAGCTCTGCCTAGCCTGCTTGATGGCCCATTAAGGACCATCAGCTATACAACTGACCCATTGAGAGAAGGCAGATATGCCTTGTGGCTCAGCAAGGTGTGCAGGGACCTGCCTATGGACAGAACTCTAAGGTTTTTCTATGTCGCGTGCTGGATAGAGTGTCCTTGGGACAAAGAAAGCAAAGACCACATGGCAAGAGACTATAAAAGACTGATGCCTCATCTCCATCTGGTCTTCAGTCCTGCTTCCTACCTCTGGAGGGACTTGGCTACAAACTGAAGCTCTGTACAAAGGACTGAATGGCCC
Source organism: Mauremys reevesii (assembly GCF_016161935.1). Taxonomy (NCBI): domain Eukaryota; kingdom Metazoa; phylum Chordata; order Testudines; family Geoemydidae; genus Mauremys; species Mauremys reevesii. The sequence goes on from NC_052639.1 coordinate 32,150,773, forward strand.
ATCCCAGTTGTGGATGTACTCCAGAGACTTGATTTGAACCTGCAGTTTATTCCATCACTGCTACAAGCCTGAACCAAGAACATTGCCAAAGTACAAGTTTTGCCCAGGGCACCGTTTCCCCTAACGCTGGTCCTTGGTAACATTTCTTGATGGGGGGGGGGGAAGGGAGAGAGACGAGGCGTTTTCTCTCTGTTTCTTTCCTCTCCGTTTTCTGCTCCTTCCTTCAATTCCAGAAACCTCTCTTGTGTTTCAGACTGTGCAGTGACACCCTCCCCACCCCAGGACTATGGAGCCTTTGGAGCAGAAAGATCCTAGGAGCTAAGGATGAATCCAGGGGTGAGTAGCTGGCAGGAAGGAGTCCTAGCAACTCTTCTGGGAGTGCAGGGGAGGAATGACTCCCCCTTCTCTACATTCTCCCCATGGGGCTCTGAGGAGCAGGGAGGGTTGTGTGATAAATTCCATCCAACATTCCCCTTTGATCCAAGCCGAGAGACATCTCAGCTCTGCACGATCCCCTTGGCAGCACCAAACAAGGGATGTTTTCCATTGCCCAGGAGACTCAGCCAGGGACTGATGTGCTGGAGATATGTTGGGAAAAGGGACTGTCTGAATTGCCAAAGCAGGAAGCCAACAATCTACAGCAAAATCATTAACCACAAACACACTGTAAGCATGCTCCAGCCAGAAGGGAAATGGGCAGGAATTCTTGCTGTTCAGCCATGGCCACACATCCAGAGCTGCACAGCAGTGAGGGTGCTGGGCAAGCTGGTCTGAGCGAACACTTGGAAATGATCCTTCCGTTAGAACAGAACCAGAGTGTAGAAAGTTCCCTGTGTTAAGTGCTTGAGGCTGAGGCCTTAGGAAGCTGGCCTACGATACCACAGGAATCTTTCTGTGGAGGTTTGATTCTTGCCAGCTAGGGGAAGCTGGTGTGTGGTGTCTTTGTGGCTGCACTTTCAGTGATGCAGGTTTCTCTATCCCATTGTTCCAGGGTCATCCTACTAGATTGCCAGCTGCTTTTCAGCTGCAGTGTGGAGACTGTTTGTGTGTGGGGAGAGACAGTGTGTGTGTGTGTTGGGGAAGAGTGAGTGTGTTGAGGTAGGTAGGAGCAGATCATTATTATCCCTACTTGAAAGAGGGAGACGCTCAGGCTGAAAAAGGAGAATTGACAATTAATGCAGAGAAGCAGCACAATCCATGAAACATATAACTGGTTATGACTTATTTACTTGGTCTTAAAAGAGAACAAAAAGGCCTTGAGTCTCCTCCCTGTCATTAACGCCCTGCTCAGCCAATCAGGGTAGAGACTGAGGATGGAAGGCTGAGGGGTCTCACCAGAGAGCTCAAAGGATGGCCCAGGTCACTGGTGGGGATCACTGCCCCAGCACTACTGCAGCTCCACAGTTTTGGGCGAGCGATTTCACCAGGACATTGCAACATCTTTCACAATCCACATGAGTGGAGACTGTTCATTGATTCATCGAAGACGAAGTCTTAAAGATGTTTTACTGCATAATGGCAATGGTTTGCCATTAATTCCACTTGGTGATGCAGTCCATAGGAAGGAAACCTAGGACAACATGAAACAACAACATGAAACCTCTCTGAGGCTCTTATCTGCTCCACAGGGACGTCTGTCTTCTCATTCAATTAGCAGTGGGAAAGGGGATGCAATGTCTGCCCCAGCCAGACCACCAACCCCATCAGACACCCTCCCCGCTGCTGCACCAGGGTCTCCCAGACCGACAACAGCTATGAATTAAAACCCCACAGTGTTTGTTGGGGCTACTGGAGATGCTGAAATCTCACTCTTGTCTCTCTCCTCCTGCCTCCACCTCCAAGCCAGGCACTGGGCAGTTCAGTGGGAAGGGATGAACTGATGACAGTGGAGGAAAAAAATCAAAAACCAAAAGTGAAGCCAAAAGCGCAAGCCGGGCCGGCCCGGCACATCGCAGGCTTCTGCCCTAGACTAGTCCTCCCGCTCTTTCAATAACCCACCCAAACCACGACACCACAGACCCCACGTTCCTGGTGTAGCTCCACCTTCCAGTGGGGAAGTGGGGAACCAATTACTAACACACACAGCATATTCCTGAGGCGCAGTGCTGGGAGCTGGGGGGATCTGGCGGGCACCTCACTGTGGGATTCACGAGTGGCTCCGGGAGCATCCATGCAATCAAGCCGCTCCACATGCCGTTGTGCCGAGGATAACAGCGCCTGGAGGGGTTGCTGCTGGTCACTAGCAGGGCATTGTGGGAGACAGCCCAGGCTGGAGAGGGTTTGGGGCACAGCGGATCCCATCACAGCGTGTCCCCAGCACCCACAGGGAATATCGTGCCCCTAGGAGGAGCGTTTGGGCTTTTCTGTGATGTGTCACTTTCCAGCCTGTGCTCTGTCTCTTCTCCTGTGCACACCCATGTCAATCAGGCATTGCTCAGCTGGGCTCTGCAGAGACCGGACTGGCTACACCCCGTGACGGGACTGAGGGGGGGCAGTGCTGAGCGTCACTGGACCTGGTTTCAGCAGCGAGAAAATCCAGGAACAACCGAATTGTTGTTTCACCCACGAAAGCTCATGCTGCAAAAACGTCTGTTAGTCTATAAGGTGCCACAGGATTCTTTGCTGCTTTTACAGGAACAACCCAGTGATCCACTAAGCGGAGTTAGGGGCCTGAACTCCCTGTACGATGCACGGGCGACACAGGCACCTTACAACACAACTCACAACCACCAGCTCCCCAGGCAGGGAGCCAGCCAAGCCCGCCGAGGGCGACACTGACAACGGGAGGTGTCCTAGCCCTGCCCCTCTCTCACAGATAGGTCCTGTGCTCCCAGCACCCACCTGCCATGTGGGAGAGCCAGGTTCAATTCCCTCTGTCCAGCTGCAGAGAGTAGCTCAGGGACGTGAGTACCAAGCTCAGGGCAGACTGTTACACACCAGGGCACCCCCCATGGGGACTGGGAGCTTCCACCCCCCGAGAGCGAACTCCCCAGGCACACGAACAGCCTGAGCAGGGAGTCACAGACAGTCCCCTTGGGCACTCGGGGCTATCCTGCCACCTAGGCAAGTCTGCCTTTGGGCTAGATCTGTGCCTCAGGGAGGCCTGAGGCCACAGGCATGAGCTTGGGCTGCCAGCATCACCCCCGCCCCCCGCCACTGTCCACAAGGGAGAAAGGATTTGAACCAGGGTCCCCCATGTTTCAGGTCAGTGCACGAAGCAGTGTGCCGTGGTGGGGCTCTGTCCAGCTCTCCCTTTGAAGAGGGTTCATTGGGGCTAACTAATGAGCGCGAGTGGGGCAGGGGGATCAGCTCCCCGGTGTGTCCTAATTCCTGCCTCTCAGCTGGGTGCCTGAACTACTGGACACTGTCATCCAAATACCATTGCTAGAAATAAACAATGAAAAGGTGCAGAACTCCAGGGAGCTCAGGACAGGGAGACTAACTCAGGCAATCAGAGCAGCAGATAAGACAAATCTTGAGCTACTCTGAGGCTCCAAGCAGACATGTTACCGAGACGGAAACTGGCCAGGAATTCTTTGAAACGGCGTAAACACGTCTAAAAGTATCAGTTTGCTTTATGATGAGGGGATGGGGGGAGGGAGGTTTAAACTATTTCCCTGAATCACATCTCCCTTGGCAGCTCAGTCACCATTTCAGCTAGAGCAGAGCGGTGGAGCCTGGGCACTGGGCCACTCGGGGCCTTTAACACCACAGCCCTGGGGAGGGGGGGCTGAGATGGACCATCCTGCAAGGAACACGAGTCCTTCTACCATCCACCACACCCTGGTTTGGAACTGCTGCTGCCGGCTCACCCCATCTGTGGGGACTTCTATCCCCTCTGCCTCCCTCTAGCTGGGGGTTTTCCCTTCTGCACCTACCTGGCAGGGCAGCCCCCGTCTGAACCCCTGATCCTGTCCCAGTTTTGTCCATCTGCCCATCCCGCCCCTCCGATTTCCCCGCTTCAGGGGGATTTTCCGGCCTTTGATTGCAGGGAGCAGATTCTGATGGTGCGTGAGGGCAGCAGCTTGCAGCTGTTACTGAGCATGTGAGAAGAGCATTAGAAGGGAAGACCGGCCAGACTGGGTCAAACCAAAGCTCCATCTAGCCCAGTGTCCTGTCGGCCGATAGCGGCCGGTGCCAGGTGCCCCAGAGGGAATGAACAGACAGGAATCATCCAGTGACCCACCCCCTGTCGCCCAATTCCCAGCTTCTGACAGACAGAGGTTAGGGGCACCATCCCTGCCCACCCTGGCCAACAGCCATTGATGGACCTGTCCTCCACAGAAACACAGAATCCTAGACAATTAGGGTTGGAAGAGACCCCAGGAGGTCATCCAGCCTAACCCCCTGCTGAAAGCAGGACCACGAATCTCTCTAGTTTCCTTTTCATCACAGGACCCTGCTCAGGAACAGTGAAGTTGCAAGATCTAACAGGAAACAGCTTCAGAAAGAAGGGCAGCTCCTCTTCCTCCTCCCCTCCCGTGGGGACGAGCAGCCCCCCAACAGCCTCTCTGCCCCGGCCTCCTTCAACCCATTGCCCCCTTCAGCCTCCCCCAACTTCCCCATTGCTCCGGCCTCCCCAACTTCCCCATTGCTCCTTTAGCCTCCCCAACTTCCCCCATCACCCTCTTCAGCCTCCCCAACTTCCCCATTGCTCCCTTTAGCCTCCCCAACTTCCCCAACTTCCCCCATCAGCCTCTTCAGCCTCCCACAACTGCCCCAATTGCCCCCTTTAGCGCCCCCAAATGTCCCATTCCCCCATCTCCCCCTTCAGCCTCCTCCAAACTGTTCCCTTTCCCCCATCGCCCCAGTCACCTCCAGCCTCCTGTTGCCCTCCTCAGCCTCCCCCAACTCCCCCCCCACTGCCCCGGCTCCACCGCTGTCAGGTTCCCTTCCCCACAACCATCTGCTTCCTCACCATGGGGAACAGGAGCAGAAAATGCTTTTGAAAAAACCTTCTGCAAAGCAAAAAGTAAAACAAGCCAAGCAACCACTTCCCTGGCTTTGTGCTGGGTGCCCAGCTGTGGGCTTGTGTGTGTGTGTGTGTGCGGGGGGAGGTGGGGCTGTTCTGAGCACACTCCGGTCAGGGAAGGGGCAGAGTTGGCCAAAGGGGCAAGTTGAATCTTTAGCAGAGAATTCCTTTCTCCATTGTGTTAGCTAAGCGTTGCTGTTAAATGTCAGCCGACAAATGCAGCATTTGAAACAATCCGACTCTAAATCCCCCACCCTCTCAGTTGCTGTAGTTCTCACATCCTCTGCTCTTGTGATGTCACCACATGACATAGTGTCTTATTCCCATAGTGTCCTGTAGGTTAGACAGGAATAAGTTTATGAGGTAAATACTGAAGCATAACTCCATCCCTTCCTCCTTTTGACTTCGGAAAAATAAATCCTGTCGCATCCCTCAGTCCCAAGCCAGCCCCACCGGCGCTGCTGCGGCTTGGAGACAGGTGCCCTCTCAGCTGGCCCTGAGCTGCTGTGGGGAGAGAGGGCTGGAGGGGGCAGTTCTTTCTCCCTGGGGCAACCTGCTCCCCAATCTCCTCATTCCCAGCCCCACCCCAGAGCCCTCACCCCCTGCACCCCTACCCTCTGCTCCAATGCTGAGACCCTCATCGCTAGCCCCACTCCAGAGCCTGCACCCCCAGCCGGAGCCCTCACATCACTGCGCCCCCCCCCGAGACTCTCCCACACTCCAAACCTTTCAGCCTCACCCCTGCCACACACCATCCATGTGCAGAATGAATTTTGTAAGGAGCGCAATATGCAGGTGATGTGTCACACCTCACCTCCATATTTGTGCCCAAAACAAAATTCATTCCACACATGGACATAACAAATTAGAGGAAACACTGCTCCTGGCTTTCTGCCTCTCTCTCACATCTTGAATTTCACACATTGAGTGATCAGAATAAAGTGCCCTCAAGTGAGCTAGAGACCAACAGTGGTTCATAGTAATTATTCAGCAAGTATTTTAGAAGACCTAGGACATTATTGAAAATCAAGACCTGCCAAGAGACAATTAATGGAGAGAAGCAGCAAGATTAATTCCATACATTGGATTGGTTGTGACTTATTTGCCTGATTTGAAAAGAGACCAAACTGACCTGAGTCTCCTTGGTGTCGATAGCCCCCTGCTCAGCCAATCAGCACTGAGACTCTGAGAGGCAGGAGGCTGAGGGGTCTCACCAGATGTCCCAAAGGACGGCCCAGGACACTATCAGAGGATCACTCTCAGACCCAGACCCACCTCTTGGTGAGGACCTCCCGCAATGAGAGCAATACCCCTCCCCTGCCCGCACTCCAGACCCGTCCCTCCTAGGTAGAGGGAGGGAAGCTGGAAAAGGGAAAAAAGAAGCAAGAGAAGAGGAGAAAGGAGGGAGGAAAGAGGAAAAGATAAACCAAAAAGGATACACCCCAATGTCCCCAGGGATTCCAATCATCAAAACCTAGGGAGGAAATCAAATTCTGCCACCTGAAGCCAGTGCTGTCTGTGCCTAGAATGCTGCCTGCGCCAGGTGGATCAGACGGAACAGGTTCCAAACCTCTCTGAGCCTCTTACCTTCTCAAAGGGAAGTTTGTTTTCGGCACAATCAGTGGTAGGAAAGGAGAAAACTCCACAGAGGTTCCTCCTCATGCTCACAACTCTGAATCCTAATTCTCTCTCAGCCCTCGAGGAGAGACCTCGCGAAGGTGACTTGCGGCAGCAAAGCCGGGAGGTCTCAGAGACTGGCCTGGCCCTGCACCTCTGTCCTGCCCGGCTGATGTCGGGATCTCTCTGTGAGGTCACCCCCTCCCCACCACCTTTGCCCAATAGGCCGAGTTCCTGCAAAAGGCCTTTGTGATTTCACTGCCACACCCACCCCTCCCCTCAAAGCTGATGTCCTGCCCCTGGCCAGACTCATTGGGTGTTTGAGTTGTTTCCCCTGGATCTGGGGTTGCCAACTTTCTGACCCCACAAAACCGAACACCCTCATCCTGCCCTTCACCGAGGTCCCGGCCCCCTCAATCCATCTCCCTCCGTCGCTCGCTCTCCCCCACGCTCACTCACTCCTTTTCACCGGGCTGAGGAGGGCTGGGGAGGGTCCCTTTTCAACTGAGTGTTATCGGTTCAGACCTGGGAAGGAGGCTGCCTGCCAAACACCTTTGAGAGGCGCCGTCCCTCCTGTCAGAAAATCATCTCCCTCCTTCAGTTCAATTACGGCCTGAATTGTTCCTTATCCTGGCAGAGCCGGAGGATTGAAAGCAGCAACGTCAAACCCCTGTGCAGCTAGCAGGAATGGACACAGACACTCCCTTGTATCTGAACAGATATTTAGTTTTACTCTTGGTAAACTACAAGGCTAAAGGGACAGGCAGTGGCACCAGATCTAAGGAATGAAACACAACACAATCATCATCATTATGCCCATCGCTGCCCCTTTATTCTTCCACTGTCTCTCTCCCACCACCGTCGCCCTCTCCCAGTTCAGTGACAGTGCCACACTCATGCTTCCGACACACAAAGACTCACACACACACCTTGCACGCAAAACCTCACCAAGGAGTCAGATGCACCTGTTGGTTCCCTGCACCCCTGCTGTACAGAATCCAATCACAAGGAGAGCTGGCGGGGAGCCTGGGGCTGGAGTATTTAACCTACAGTGACGGCACTCACAGGAAAGATGCTGAACGAGTGCAAGTTAAACATTGGTAGCTCGGTTCCAGCCCCTCACAGGTCAGTCCATCCCTCCAGGAAAGGGGCACATCTGAATTCCCAGCTGGCTCAGTCTAGCTGCGTAGTTCTTCTTTACACCCAGTCAGGTCTGAGGCCTGTTCCGCACCCTGTGTTTGAGGAGACCGTCATAACCAACTCTCTGCAATAGCAAAAGCAGGAGGCCGTGTTATTGCTCCTGCCCCAGCACAGACAGACAACGAGGAAATGGTCTGTGTTGGAGGGTGGGCTCCTTCCCTTGGCCAAAGACCAGCACCTCCCTTTGCCCTTTGACACTCGTGAAGCTTTTCTTTCAGCAGCGAGCCCTAGAGCTCAGTTGCTGGAGCGCTGCGTTTGTCACTGACGGTCGGGGAGCTGCACCATCACTGGGCTCTTCTACCAGCAAGTCCAACGAAAGGATTGATTTCCTCATGTGACACTCCTGGGCTTATCTGAAGGAGTGTCCACACTGCACACTGTGCCTGTCTTTGCGTGGCCTGGGCTTGGTGACTTGTGTTGCCAAGCTGGTGTTTGAGCATCCAGACTGCAGTGGAAACTCAGGCCTCAGGCTGTGTCCATCCTTCTGCAGTAAGTCGTCCTAAGTGACGCTGCTCCAGCTACGGACTAACACAGCTGGATTCGAGGTAGCTTAGGTCGACTTACTGCTGTGTCTACACTGTGCTGGGCCGACGGGAGACTTACCTTACTCCTGTCATTCCCGGTGTAGTCCCAGAGTCTCCCGGAGAGCACTCTGCTGTCAATTTAGTGGGTCTTCACTAAACCGACTTGGGTGCATCGATCGCATCAAACAGCCTCACAGCTGTGCTGTGCATCCACCCTGCACTGCTCAGCCCTGAGTCAGAAATTCAGCTCCTGTGGGGTGTGTCACCCTCCACAGCTGAAGATGCTCCCCGAGTCCCCAGTGATTTCTGCGATAACTTGTCTCCAGCCTGTTTGGGTCCATACGCTCCCAGGGAGGCTGGGAGTGGTCTAGGGACAAGCTCTGGTTGCTCAGGCCTGTCAGGAAGGCGAGCTCCGGGAACATTGACACTCTGGAGATCCTCAGTGGAAGCACAGGCGGTTGGTAACAGGTGGGGCCCTGGCACAGCTGCCGCCAACCAGGCCCTGGATGCCTGGGCCCTGGTGCCCAGCCTGTGCTCCATCTCCTCCTGTATCTGCTTCCCCTTCTCCCATCCCCATCGCCCACTGCTGCCTGGCTGAGTCCCCTCTCCTCCACTGCACCCCTCTCTGGGGTCCTCACCACTCACCGTGGCCTCCTCTCCTCCACCCTCCCCCACGGACTCATGGGTCAGCCCTGGGGCTGGTCAACGAGAGCTGAGGATTACAGTGGGCGAGAAGCCGGCTATGAGTCAGCAGTGTGCCCTTCTTGCCAAGAAGCCTAGCGGCATATTGGGCTGCGTTAGTAGGAGCATTGCCAGCAGATCGAGGGAGGTGATTATTCCGCTCTATTGGGCACTGGTGAGGCCATATCTGGACATCTGGAGTATTGCGTCCGGTTTGGGGCCAACCCACTACAGAAAGGGTGTGGACAAATTGGAGAGGGTCCAGCTGACGACAAGGAAAATGACCAGGGGGCTGGAGCTTATTTAGTCTGCAGAAGAGGACAGCGAGGGGGGATTTAATAGCAGCCTTCAATAGGGTGACCAGACAGCAAATGTGAAAAATCGGGACTGGGTGGGGGGTAATAGGAGCCTATACAAGAAAAGGACCAAAAATCAGGACTATCCCCATAAAATCGGGATATCTGGTAACCCTAGCCTTCAGCTACCTGAAAGGGGGGCGGGGGTCCGAAGAGGATGGAGCTCAGCTGTTCTCAGTGGCGGCAGATGACAGAACAAGGAGCAATGATATCAAGTTGCAGTGGGGGAAGTCTAGGTTGGATATTAAGAGAAACTTTTTCACTAGGAGGGTGGTGAAGCACTGGGATGGGTTCCTAGGAGGTGGTGGAATCTCCTTCCTTAGAGGTTTTGAAGGCCCGGCTTGACAAAACCCTGGCCGGGATGATTTAGTTGGTGTTGGTCCTGCCATGGGCAGGGGGTTGGACTGGATGACCTCCTGAAGTCCTTTTCAACCCTCATCTTCTCTGAGTCTGTCAGTCCTTTGTCCATCCCCTCAGTAGGCACCAACTTCCCCTCTGGCCAGTGGGTGCTCAACTCCTGCTCTGCCTCAGGCCGCTCCCCCACTCCACCTCTTCCCCAAAGTACTGCCCCACCTTTTCCCTGGTCTGCCCCGCCGCACCCCCAAATCAACCCCTTCAGGGAAGAAATAGTAGAGGAAGCAATAGTGGATGGGAACCTGGAAGGCAGTGACCATGAGATGGTCGAGTTCAGGATCCTGACACAAGGAAGAAAGGAGAGCAGTAGAACAGAGATCCTGGACTTCAGAAAAGCAGACTTTGACTCCCTCGGGAAGCTGATGGGCAGGATCCCCTGGGAGAATAACATGACGGGGAAAGGAGTCGAGGAAATACTTTAAAAAGTATTTTAAAGAATCCTTATTGAGGTTGCAGGAACAAACCATCCCGATGTGTAGGAAGAAAAGTAAATATGGCAGGCGACCAGCTTGGCTTAACAGTGAAAACACAAAAAAACAGCTTACAAGAAGTGGAAGATTGGACAAATACAAATACCCTACAAAGACCTTGTGAGCTCTCCAAGTTCAGGATTGTTCTCTGCAGATGTGGAACCATTATGGCAGATGTCACTCAAGGCTTCCCATCTATTCTGACTGACAACTGGAAACAGGTCCCTCCCCAATCTCACTTTCTCCTGAATGATCTCATGAGATACAGACCAAAACTGATCCCTTCCTCTCCTCTGGGGAAGGATTTGGGAAAAATCAGATCCTGATAGGTTTGATCTCTCCTGCACATATTTTGGTTTGTTCATCCCTTTTCCATTCCTCTCTCTGAGATTCCTTTCTCTCCAGCATAGGGAGTGACCTATCTCTGGATTGTCTCTATCTGCCATCAGGTGATGGGATGGTGAGTGAGAATGAGGAGGAGAAACCCCAGCAGGAAGATGCTGAACAAGTAGAACCACGTGGAACATTATCAGGAAGATCCAAAGGGAATGTTTACGGAGTTGTGCACTCCCAGAAAAAGCAAAAGACTGTGAGACTCAGCACAGGCCAGAGGAAAACTTCAGTAGCCACTCAGACCTTATTACATGCAAGAGAATCAACCTGGAAGAGACACGCTACAGATGCCATAAGTGTGGGAAAAGCTTCAATCGGAGCTCAACTCTTCTCACACATTGGAGAACCCACACTGGAGAGAAACCCTACATGTGCTCTGAGTGCGGGAAAAGCTTCATTCGGAGCTCTGCCCTGATCACACATCGGAGAATCCACACAGGTGAGAAACCTTATGGATGCTCTGAGTGTGGGAAACACTTCAGTCAGAGGCCACACCTTACCACACATCAGACAATCCACACGGGCGAGAAACCTTATGAATGCTCTGAGTGTGGGAAACGCTTCATTGATAGTTCAACCTCATCTCACATCATAGAATCCACACAGGAGAGACGCCTTACACATGCGCTGAATGCGGGAAAAGCTTCAATCAGAGCTCAAACTTTATCAAACATAGGAGAATCCACACAGGTGAGAAACCTCATGGATGCTCTGAGTGTGGGAAACACTTCATTCATCGTTCAGCCCTCATCTCACATCAGAGAATCCACACAGGAGAGAAGACCCACATATGCTCAGAGTGCGGGGAAAGCTTCAATCAGAACTCTACCCTGATTGCACATCAGAAAATCCACACAGGAGAGAGACCCTACACATGCTCTGAGTGTGGGAAAAGATTCAATCAGAGCTCAAACCTTATTAAACATCAGGAAATCCACATGCGGTATGTCTACACTACTGGATTATTCCGATTTTACAGAGACCGATTTTTGGAAACATTGTATAAAGTCGAGTGCACGTGGCCACACTAAGCACATTAATTCAGCGGTGTGCATCCATGTACCAAGCTAGCGTCGAATTCTGGAGCGTTGCAATGTGCGTAGCTATCCCATAGTTCCCATAGTCTCCTCTGCCCAGTGGAATTCTGGGTTGAGATACCAAAGAATGATGGGGCAAAACAGTGTCGCATGTGATTCTGGGTCAATGTCATCAGACAATCCTCCCTCCGTGAAAGCAATGGCAGACAATTATTTCACGCCCGTGTCCCGGGATTGCCCTGGCAGATGCCATAGCCCGGCAACCCTGGAGCCCATTCAGCCTTTTTCACTGTCACCGTATGTCTACTGGATGGTGCTGGCAGATGCGGTGCTGCAGCGCTACACAGCAGCATCCCCTTCCTTCCCTTGCAGATGGTGCAGCATGACTGATCTCCGTCATCGCCGTCCCTGATTGCTCCTGGCCGGCCTCGGTGAGGTCGGCCGGGGGCGCCTGGGCGAAAATGAGAATGATTCCCCAGGTCATTCTCTTCTTTAAGTTTTGTCTCCTGGAGATTCACTCCTGCCTGGAATATCATAGCAGCTGGAGGCTGCCCTCCCTCCTCCTTTGATCTCTCCTTGCAGAGGCAATAAAGTCAGTGTTGTTTCAAATTCATGCATTCTTTATTACTTCATCACACAAATGGGGGATAACTACTACAGTAGCCCAGGAGGGGTGGGGGAGGAGGGAAGCAATGGGTGGCGTTGTTGCAGGGGCACCCCCTAGAATGGCATGCAGCTCATCATTTCTGTGGGATATCTGGGGCTCTGATCTGGAGCGGCCATTTGCCTCTCTGGTTTTTTAGTAGGCTTGCCTGATATTCTAGGCAGGACTGACTCTCCTTTAGACAAAACTTGAAGAAGAGAATGACCTCGGGAGTCATTCCCATTTTTGTCCATGCGCCCCCGGCTGACCTCACCGAGGCCGGCCAGGAGCACCCATGACAGCAGCAGACGGTACAGTATGACTGGTAACAGTCATTGTCAACTTGCAATGCAGCAGACGGTACAGTAGAGCTGGTCACCCTCTTGGCTAATTTGCAAAAGGCAAGGGGATGATGCTGTGTAGCGCTGCAGTACCGCATCTGTTAGCAACATCCAGTAGACATACGGTGACATTGAAAAAAGGCGGGAAATAATTTTTTTCCCTTGGTTTCACAGAGGGAGGGTTGGGGGGCTGATGACATATACCCTGAACCACCCGCAACAATGTTTTTGACCCTTCAGGCTTTGGAAGCTCAGCCAAGAATTCAAATGGTTTTCGGACAGTGCGGAACTGTGGGATAGCTACAGTCGTCAGTCGCTCCTCCTCCGTGAGCGTCCATTTCATTCTTTGGCTTTCTGTTACGCTTGTCTCAGCTCCTTAAGTTTCACGCAGCACTGGGCCGAGTTCCTGTTGTGGCCTCTGTCCATCATGGCCGTGGAGATTTTTCAAATGTTTTGGCATTTTGTCTTTTGAACGGAGTTCTCGTAGAATAGATTCATCTCCCATACAGAGATCAGATTCAGTATCTCCGTACGGTCCATGATGGAGCTCTTTTTTGATTCTGGGACTGAATGGTCACCTGTGCTGATCAGTGCTCCACGCTGGGCAAATAGGAAATTAAATTCAAAAGTTCCTGGGGCTTTTCCTATCTACCTGGCCAGTGCATCCGAGTTCAGATTGCTGTCCAGAGCGGTCACAATGGTGCACTGTGGGATAGCTCCCGGAGGCCAATACCGTTAGATTGCAGCCTCACTAACTCTAATTCGAAATGGCAAAACCGATTTCAGCGCTACTCCTCATCAGGAGGAGTGCAGCTATCGATATTAAGAGCCCTTTATATCAAAATAAAGGATTTCATTGTGTGGACGGGTGCAGCGTTAATTTGGTTTAAAACGCTGCTATATTCGAAATAAACTCGTAGTGTAGACCAGGAAGGAAGGAAAACCTTCAATCAGAGCTCAAGCCTTATTAGACATCAGAAAATTCACATGAGAGAGAACTGTAATAAATGCCTTGACTAGGGTTGGCCAAAGATTTTTTTTTTAAATCACATTTGTTAATTCCCCACAAAGTGATCTTCACATCATCTTCACCGTGGTCTCTCAGCTCCTGCAGATGGGTTGCCTGCTTCTGCCTTTGCAGCTGACCCTTCTTTGGGGTCAATCCTGCGTTCTTTTCTATCAACTTATTTCCTTTTGAGTCGTAGGAGTGTGTGTCCCTCCAGCTAGGAATGTTCATCAGCTCCAGGTGGGGGGAGAGAGAGGTTTGATCCCAACAAGCTACACTGAGGCAAAAACTACCTGGGCCTTCCATCCACTAGGGCTGCACATGGTGTTGGCTGCTCAAGTTAGTGACCTTGGTGTACAAAGACAGTTATAGTTGAAGAGCATCTGCAGCCCACCAGCAGAGGTTGGCAATAGCATACCCTTTGACCTGACCTAAACTCCATCACTTTTCCTAGTCTAAACAAACCCTGAGCATCACGGTTATACTGTTCCCCCATTTCAAAGCAATTGTTAGTCATCAACAAATTGTTTCGTTCCCAGTTGCTCTGATGTTGCTTCAGGTTGTGCTGGAGAACAAATTGTTACTTCCACTTTTCTCACTTAAAATATATTGAACTATAACAAAGAGATGGAACTGGGAGAGAGAGCTCAGTGGTTTGAGCATTGGCCTGCTAAACCTAGGGTTGCGAGTTCAGCCTTTGAAGGGACGATTTGGGGCAAAAATCTGGGGATTGGTCCTGCTTTGAGCAGGGGGGTTGAATTCAATGACCTCTTGAGGTCCCTTCTAACCCTGATATTCTATGAACAGGGCAGGGATAGGGGAAAATGTCACTTCACCCTCTCTAACAACAGAAGAAGCTAGGGTAAGTCAGAGGGCTTCCCTATCACCATCCAAACCATTCAGTTGGGAAGGTCAATATATTTTCTAAAGGGCTGTGAAGAAGATTCCCTGGTAAATGACTTGGAACTAAGGTTAGGGGAGTGGGTGGGTGAGATTCTGTGGCCTGCATTGTGCAGGAGGTCAGACTAGATGATCATAATGGTCCCTTCTGACCTTAAACTCTATGAGACTATAAGATACCCATGCATTTGGCCCCCAAAGCAGTTGTGGCCCAGGCCCTGCAGGAGGTTGCTCGTGAAGAGATCTCCTTCCTAATCAGGTGCGGGTTGCCTGTTATTTGGGAAATGCAATTCCCATCTAGGTAGGGAAGAGGAAAATGGAAGTGATGTTTCTGTTCAGTCACCCCTGGGCGATGCTGCAAATATGTAGAAAATGAAATCCGTGTTGAATGTGATATAGCTGCAGAAAGAGACCTATTTTCCATAGATACCTGACATTTGGTGTTTTACAAGGATTCTAAGCCACACCTGAATTTAGTCCCTAATTTAAATCTGTGCCACCAGATTAAAGAAATAAAGGGCATATTTGGGGGAGGGGAGGAGTTATACTTCACTATTGCTACTGATCTTTTATGTGCTTGGTGAAGAATTCTACACCAGAGAAGTATAAAATTACTCCAAGAAAAGTCAAAGATTTGACAAGGACGCAGGTAGAAATCGCATGTACTAGTGGTTGATTTTTCGCCCCAGTGATGGAAGCTATGGTGACCTGTGGCCCAGGTAAACTATTTTTAGAATGCTGCTCCCTAGTTAAGTGGCATTGGTCTCACTCCTAAAGGATGCCATTATTAAATTGGGAACAACTGTCTTTTACCATTTGGATCCAAAGTTTCATGAAGCACAGAGAGAGAAACATCTGATTGCTTCAGAGCCAATCCATGCCTATGGGTCCCAATCTAGCTGCCTTTTTGGACAAGAAGCAGTTCCATGCTGGGCAAATTATGGTAGCTAATGAGGGAATGTATCAGATTCCAAGTTCAGACTGCAGGATACATGAATGCTGAGTCCTGACTCTGTGGTTTGGTCTCTTAGTTTTGCTATTAAGTCTTATGCATTTGTATCACTTCTCCACCTGTTGCTACTCTGAAAGATTAGAAAATGTGATAATAGAACACAGGTGTTTTTTCTCATGATGCAGCCTTCCCACGTAGCGTGAGAGCCCTTCCACCTACACTTATGGGAGAAGACCCAGGGCGAAATGAACTCACATAAATGGAAGACTCCTAGGTTATTGTAGAATGTGACTTCACACAAAACTCAATGGTGGAAATGGGAATTAAGAGAAAACTGCCCTATAGGTTTATATTTTGTAATCTTTGAATAAGTTGTTACCAGTGACAATGAAATTAAACATGAAGTTAATTAGTGTAAAGTAAGAGGCTGATTATGTGATAACTTTCAGTGTTACTATATAATTCAGGTTTTCTTCTAGTTCTCTCCCCGCCCCTCCTACTATATTGGAAATGGTGGCTAATCCTGAAAAGTAAAACCTCACTCCAAAGGAATTAGAGCGGGGGAACATGTGGGAGAAATAGCATGTATGAAAATAGAGCCCCAGTGTAGACTGTAATTATTTCTCTTTCAAATGGAATTTATTTTGATAAACTTTAAAATAAATATTCTGTGAAGAGGAAAATTGCTTGAGTCAAGATGTGTAACCTTCTACCGAGTTAGAGGGTAACAGCCACATAGTCCCCAATTTGCTTGTTTGCTAAACAAAGACACATCGGGGAGAGGTCAGAATTTAAAATGGTGATGGATGCAGGATGATTGATTTTTGCAACCGGTTATTTTTATGGGTGCTGAGACCGTTTTTCCTTTTGAGGAGGCAGCTGTTAGAGCCCAGCTGCTTACCCCTCAGGCCTGGCCATGGAAACCTCCCCGTAACTGGCCTTTGTTTCTTTCACATTTGATACCTTTGGGGTTCACACGTCCACACTGCATGTGGTTTACGGCAGCAGATACTTTGAGAAAACTGCCGGGCTCAGTCGGGCTGTTCCAAACTGACGTTGGCCCAAACTCTGCCTCACTTCATCTAGAGTGGGACATGTCTGTATCGAAGGATTGGTTCACACCTGATTTGCCCAGACACCTCGCAGGAGGTGTGGTAAGATGGGGTAAGCTGGAATCTACAACGATAAAGTAAAAGGTAAGGGTGGGAGTCCTTCAGCTTTCAGCTCAACAAGCGTGTTCTGTTCATTCTCTCTGAAGCATCTGGCACTGGTCACTCTCAGGCAGCACACTGGGCTAGATGGCCCATTGGTTTGACCTAGTATGACCTGTCTTGTGTTCTTATGTAAGTCATCTAAGGGAGACTGACTTCCAGGATCCCAGGACTGATCCTCTGGGGAATGAAGCACAACAGTGACAGGCTGTGCAGCCTGCACTAGTCTCCTGTACCTGAAAAGCCTGCTAGCCCGAAGTGCTGGGCCAGCTATGCCAGTACCTGGTTCCTCAACTGCAGCTACAGGTCCTGCTCCATGTGACTCCAAAGCCAAAGAGCTGCAGAGATCCAACCCCTCATAATCTTTGCCATTTATTTTCCTTTTTCTATTATTAGTGATGCAATAGTGAAATCTAAGGAGAAAACTAATTCACTTTGAGGCTGTGGGCTAAATATAAGCAATAATTTGGTTTCGGTATTGAAATGTTCAGCTCTCCAAATTTGGGATGCACTGCCGGGGTGAAAACCTCTGATTGGGGTTTTGGTACCACTAAATATGCACCTGCCTCCTTGGGTTGCTGTTCTAGGATTTATAAGGGTTGATTTTCTGCTGTATTCTTCTGATGGTTTGACTAAATTGATGACTTGATTCCAACGCAATATCCTAGTTAACTCGTTGATTTACTGATTTGACCTGAACTTTATCACTGTATTGTTTAACCTTTCATTAGCTAGTCGTTTAGCCTTAGCGATGTATGTTCTTGGTTGTATTTGTTCATGTTAATAAAACATGAAACTGGGATATTGAGTCATTTCTTTCAATAAGCAACAAGGGCTGGAACTGTGGAGAATGTGAACGGAGATCAGACATTGGACGTCTGAGCCTTATCAGATTTGTCTAAATTAACACTGTGTTTCCCAAAGGGGAGCAATGGAGGGGGCATCTATCTTAGCTCCAGCTGCGGCCGGGTGGGGAGGGAGAGCTCAGACCATCACAAGGGAAAATAAGCTCCCCTACCCAGGCTTTCAGGAATTTGGGGAGGGGTGCAGTGTGTCTGAGTGAGGAGAGATCAGTGAGGTGGGGCTGATCTGAGTAGGGGTCAGGGGTCTTGCTCTGCAGCCACTCTCATGGCCCTGCCCAATCCTTACCCCAGTCTGATTTGCCCAGGGGTTGGGCCTTGTCAGGCCAAGATGGGGTTGGAGCTCTGGTTGGAAGGGCTGTAAAAGGTAGTGAACAGTTTGTAGATTTCAGCCAGCAGGGTGTTGGTAGAGTAAATGTGTGTGTGTTAAAGGGACGCTGCTGACAGAGGACAGGATGAAGGTGGTGCAGGCAACTGTAACTGCGTCTCCTGCTTTTCAGAAGTTTGAGTTTTGCGGCTGCAGAGGTTCTGCAAGGGGCTGATATTGCTCCAGCCAATCTTAACTCTGCATTAAGGAAGGGTTTTGCCCTTTAATGATTAATTCTCCCTCAGTACTAACTGGGCTCTGAGGCTGACCCCCAAGCTAAATGCTTAGAAAGAAAACAATGAAAATATCAACTGTCCATGACTCATTTAAAACAAATCCTGTCCCTCCTGTCTGCACTGGCAATGATGAGAGGAAACCAAGCCAAGTGATTCATTCCCTCGGGAGAAGTTTAACCACTTCCATTCTCTGTATCTTTACTGTAACGGAAAGGAACAAGAAAAGCAAATGGAGTTCACAGAGAAAAAGTGGCAGATTTCTTTTCTCTCCAAAGCTCTGAGAGCAAACCCTGTTCTCCACATGACCCTCTTCTTTATATTTAACTCCTCCCCATTGGGCTGGATTACTGCTAGTAGCACATCCTCGCTCTGCTTCCTTCAGCGTCTCAGTGTGATTACGATTAGATGAGTAATGTCCGTCCTTTCCCCTTCAACCTGCAAAGGAAACTTCTGCTTCACCACACCAGCTAACAAGAAGTCATGAAAGCAGTTTCCTTGGGAATCCAGTCCTTGTATTACCACCAAAAACACTAGACTGAGAATTGGTTCTTTAAAATCAATGTCTTCAACTAAGGCCTGGTCTACACTAGGTGGGGGGGGGGTCGATCTAAGGTACGCAACTTCAGCTACGTGAATAGCGTAGCTGAAGTCGAAGTACCTTAGCTAGAATTACTTACCCGTCCTCACGGCGCGGGATCGACGTCCACGGCTCCCCCGTCGACTCCGCTACCGCCACTCACTCTGGTGGAGTTCCGGAGTCAACGGGAGCGTGTTCAGGTCTGATATCGCATCTAGATGAGACGCGATATATCGAACTCCGAGAAATCGATTGCTACCCGCCGATCTGGCGGGGAGTGAAGACATACCCTAAGAGGCTATATTCTGATCTCACAGGACCAGCCGCCCACCCAGGTCAATATATAACTTAGATATTTCCCCAAAATCACATTGATGCCAATCCTTCAGTATCTAAATGCTAAAGGTTTATTTATAGAAAGAAAGAAAGAAAGAAAGAAAGAAAGAAAGAAAGAAAGAAAGAAAGAAAGAAAGAAAGGTGAGAATTAAAATTGGTTAAAGGAATCAAATACAATAATTGCAAAGTTCTTGGTTCAGGCTTATAGCAGTGATAGAATAAACTGCTGGCTTGATAAGTCTTTGGGTGCTTCCAAGTCACTGGAAGTGCCTCTCCCTTGGTTAGATGCTCCCATTAGTATAAGTCCATAGTCCAGATGTTTGAGCAGGAAAGAGGCTGGAGCAGGCTAGAGGCACAGTGGAGATGTTTCCAGGGCCTCTTTTAACTTCTGCCATATGAAGGGAAACCCATTGTTTCAAAGTCCTCAGCACAGCTAGTGGAAAATCACAGGTGAAAGATGGGAGCTTGGAGTCACATGGGCAAGTCCCTGTCCATGCCCCATTTTGCTCAGTCATTGCAGGATGGATACTTTGCAGGATACGTCAGATAGAACATTCACAGAAAAGTCCGTTCAGTGTAGATGGGTGCCTCCCATGGTCCATTGTGAATTAAGTGTCCGTTCGATGGGCCACTCACTGGCTAACAGCTCACTTCAGCGGATGCATAGAATGGAACACAGAAAGAAGATATTTATACATACAGAGACCGTGAAAAGGTGGAAGTAGCCATACCAACTCTAAGAGGCCAATCAACTGAGATGAGCAATCATCAGCAGGAGAAAAAAACCTTTGAAGTGATAATCAAGATGACCCACAGAAGGTGTGAGGACACTTAACGTGGAGAAATAGATTCAATTAGTGAAATGACCCAACCATTCCCAGTCTCTGTTTAAAACTAAGTTAATTTTATCTAATTTGCATATTAATTCAAGTTCAGCAGTCTCTCTTTGGAGTCTGTTTTGAAGTTTTTTTGTTGCAAAATTGCCACCTTCAAGTCTGTCACTGAGTGGTTAGAGAGGCTGAAGTGTTCTCCTACTGGGTTTTGAATGTTATTCTTCCTGATGTCAGATTTGTGTCCATTTATTCTTTTGCATAGAGACTGTCCGGTTTGGCCAATGTACCTATGGCAGAGAGGCATTGCTGGCCCATGATGGCATAGATCACTTTGGTAGATGTGCAGGTGAATGAGCCCCTGATGGCGTGGCCACTTTGGAGAAGTGGGGCTCCAGAGTGTCCAGCCCCTGCTGCTGTGCCAAGAAGCACAGACGTGGGACAGCATGGCGGAAGCTGAGCTGTTTGGTCCTGTCCTCCACTGGGCACAAGCTGTCATTGTCTCGCCAGGCTGGGACAATGGTCGGTCTTGGGGCTGGTCTATTTGCTCTGAACCCTCAGATCATGTGCTCTGATCCATGAACAGCACGTCAGGATCAAGGCACATGTCCTGGACCCCAGACCCCAGCTGCAGAAGCCTTGGTAGGATGGATGGAGTGGCCGTGAGGACAGGAACTGCAGTGTCCCTAGGACAGAAGAGCTGATTCCCTGAGGCTCCTCCTGTATCTCAGGGTCTCCCTAGAAAGGAGCCAGTGACTTTTCTCAGGGTCCCATGTCCTGCATCTCACAGGTGTTGGTTTCAGTCTCTCAGGCCCCAGCCAGGCCTGGTGCTCACTGTTAGTGCTTAATGCAACCGTGCAGAGCTCTGGCTGAGAGTCCCAGCTCCTTCCCTCTGCTCCCCTGCGCCCCCGCCCCAGGAGGCGTAAGGGTCCCAACATTGCACTGCACTGACAGCTCTGGGAACGTGGGGCGGCTTGGGTCCAAGCTGGGAGGACACAACGGAAACAGGACTCTTCTAGTCTCTCCTTTGCAGCCCCCTGAGGGGTTAAGGGGAAATTCCGCCCCAGACCGGCCCATTCTACTCACCTCCAAGAGGTGCTGCAGCTTAGCTGGGGTGGGGGTCTCAGTGAGCAGGCACCCGACCATGGCGTCCAGCTTCTGTAAATAGGTGTTGTGCAGAGCCTGCAAGAAGCGGGAACACCCGTCAGTCATGGGACATGGGGCTACACCAGTCACGGGACCAGGGGGGTTCTCTGAGAGCCCTGGCCAGACCCAAAAGGCACATCCTGGCCTCTCCCATTCACATCATTCCAAGGACACTTGGCAAGAGTTCCTAGTCGGATGCCTGCTGGCTCCTCAATCCTTGGCCTTAGCAGTTCTCTGTGCAGGGGCTGGTACCCAGCAGACTAGGGACCAGCCAAACTGCAATGGGTGGGAAGAAGGATCCCCGGGAGAGTCCAGGCAGCAGAACACAGAATGAGGAGAGGGAAGGCTGGGATCAGCCACAGAGGGGTAATACAATCCCCCCTGGAGGGAAGGGGCCCTCCCTGCCAGTTTGTCTCGGGCCTGTTCCCAGCTCTGCTCACTCCTCCCCTATTCTCAGCAGCTCCATCAAACCAAGGGAGCAGGGACCAGAGGCGGCTCCTGCTCCTGGGACAGGGAAGTAGGATCGTGACCTACCTGGAAGTGGGCGGTATCCTGCCCAGTGCCCATCGTGAAGATGGTGCAAAGAAGAGCCCGCAGGAGGAGTGATTCCAGCTCCAGGGCAAGCAGCGGCTTCAGTTTGCTGCGGGGAGAGAAGAGCCCGTGTTATCCTTGGCGGCACCGGAGTGGCGCTGTCACTGCCATGGCCATGACCCCCTCCCCCGCAGTGATCCCCTCCCTACGGCTGCTGTAACGTTCCTGGAGTGAAATCACCCCCCAGCCAGGAAAGTGGAGACGTTCCCGCCTCCTCTGCTGGGGGATGGGAACAGCCACAGCTGGGGGTAATCTAGGCCGGAGAAGATCTGGGACTCCCGGCTCCAGACCCGATCAGCACCAGGGTTAAGGCAGCTGGATGGGACGGTCCTGGTACCTGAGGCTGCAAACTGCAGCCATGGAGCTGGAGATGATGGAGGTTGGCTCTGGCACCATGGGCAGATTTTCAATCAGCTCCTGAGAGACCCCAAGAAGATAAATTTGCATGTGAGACTCAGGCCCCGCAGACCCACAGGCACTTTCCAGGGAGGAGGCCAAAGTGCTCTGCAGAAACAGTCAGTGTCACTCCCAACCCCAACCAGCTGGGCCCCCCATTCCTCCCATCCATCAAACTTCCTTCCCCCTCCCCTCCCCTCCGGCCTTACAATTCCCCCACTGCCAGCTCCCGATTGGTGTCAGAAGCTCTCCCTTCCCTGCTCCCCAGCCCTCAGCCACAGGAACCACTGTCCTCTGCTTCCCCCTCTGGCCCCACCAACTCTTTCTCTCATTTCTGGGTCCCTCGCCCCAGGGGCCAGACACGGGGTCCCACTCACTGCAATGCTCTCCACGAGGGCCGCTTTGGAGACGTGGGGCTCCAGAGTGTTCAGCCCCTGCTGCTGTGCCAAGAAGTACAGACGTGGGACACTACGGAGGAAGCAGAGCTGTTTGGCCATCAACTAGGAGTGGGGTGGGGGGAGAGAGAGAGACAGTTAGGTAGGGACCTCCCCAACCCACCTACACCAGCTCCATGGCTCAGGAACCCCATGGAGTTGGACAGGGAAAGCCACCCCGCTTCCCGATACCAGTGTCGCCCTGCACAGACTGGGGTTGTAAATGGGACAGTGTCTGTGGGGAGCGGACACCTTGGCCTGCGTGAGACAAATGCCCCCACTTTGGGGTGCCAGGTAACAAGGGAGCAGTTCCCCCCATTGGGGGTGATGGATTCTCTGGGACAAGACCCCCCTGTGTGGGTGGGGATGGAAGAAGGGGCAGGGCAGACTCAGGGGCAGCGCAGCTGTAAGATTTTTGTACCTCAGCTCTGCCCTGGAGGTGCTCCTGGATGACCCTGATGGTGTCTTGTTCAGGGGACACCTCCTCCTCCTCCTTCTCTTCTTCCTCCTCCTCAGCCCACTGCTGCTGGGCACTGGGGGTCTCTGCACCAGGGAGAGCAGGAGAAAGGACAATCCCTGCTGCCACTGGGGGGATGCAGTGTAGAGAAATGGCTCAATGTCCCCCATCCTCAACAAGGAGCCCCATGGCACAGAGGGCTGCACCCTGCCCCTCCCAGAGACACCCTCAGGCCCATCAGCCTCAGGGCCCCGTGGCCATCAGCCCCCCCCCCAACCTCATCAGGGGAGGCTGGAGCTCCCCGGACTCTGCCCAGCATCCCCTGCTACAGGGTGCAGCTGTGCCACCCCCACTGGTGTTAGTGGGGCTCCCATGTCTCAGTCCTGGTGTCTTGGTGACCCAATGGGTACAGGGTGTTATTAGTCCCCTACTGCCCCCATCCTTCCCCCTGTCCCCTGGGTCTCCCCTCACCTGCACAGAGGGAGCCTTCAGCCTCAGGGCTGTCAGACCCCACAGAGGAGGTGCTGGCCCCTCAGGAGTAGGCAGAGCTGCCGGTCCCCATGCCGGAGCCGCCCAGCTCCTGCTCGGCTGGCTGGGGGCTCCTCGGTGGCCAGGCTGGTGGATAGCTCCTGCTGGGCCCTGGGGCTGGGCTCCTGGCTCCTCTGCTTCCTGGAAAGGAAGCCGCAGAGCCACCTTGCCCGGCTCCTGCCCTCGCCTGGGTCCCTCCTACATAGCATCACCCGGGGCCATCTCCATTTGGGACCAGAAGGTGCCTCAGGGCCTGCTAAGGGAGCTGGTCTTTTCCTCTTCCTCCAGAAGGTCAGGGAGCTTCTCCGCTTTGCCTGCCCACTGGCCTCTTCCCCGCCCGCGGGGACAGAGGGGCCACTCTCCTCCTGGGCAAGACGGACACTGCTCCCTACTGGCTCCAGAGCCACCTGCCCAGCCTTCCTCCTCAGCATCCGCTTCCACCGCTCCATCCTGGAACTGAGTGGGGAGCAGCCATGAGTCTGGGCTCAAGGCAGCTCTCATTAATGGGCCTGCCTGCTCCCTGCCTACGTCCCCTCTGCTGAGGCAATTCCTCCTCCCCACACACCCCACCCCAGGGCAGGGGGGGCTGCCGTCCACACGCACTGGCAGCAGCTCACAGCACAGGCCCCAGAGCTCCCCAGGCCCTTTAAATACCCCCCGCCCGGGGGAAGCCGTGTTATACCAATATAATAAAACCAACAGGATCTAATTAAGAGGATAAGGCAAAGATGCCACATTTATTGTAAATACCATAACAAAACAAAAGACAACAGTAAACAACGTTGTTTTACTACTTATTACTATCACTACTTATTCCTTATACACACACACACACACACACACATATATTCATTCACACAATCATTCATTCAGGTTCTGTACAGATGTTATAGTTACCAGCCTAGACATTGCTCATGCCAAGTTACTGGCCAGGTATCTTGGTCATGAGGATGGAGCCAAGTCTGTGTCAGATGCATTTGATGCTCCTGGAGGCTGGCAGCAGAACCATAGACTCAGGCTGTGGCTACACTTAGCACTTCAAAGCGCTGCTGTGGTAGTGCTGCCGCGGCAGCGCTTTGAAGCGCTAAGTGTAGTCAAGCACCAGCGCTGGGAGAAAGCTCTCCTGCGCTGTCCATACTCCACCTCCTGTGGGAATAACGGACAGCGCTGGGAGCCGCGCTCCCAGCGCTGGGGCTTTGACCACACTGGCGCTTTGTAGCGCCAAGAATTTGCAGCGCTGGAGAGGGTGTGTTTTCACACCCTGCTGCAGCGCTGCAAATTTGTAAGTGTAGCCAAGCCCTCAAAGTCCTCAGTCTTTAGAGTCCAGTTTGATAGGAATTTATTCCTATGTCAGTCCATGAGAGTTGCTTCATTTTGCTGTTGCTAAATCAATCAGCAGGTGGCTGGCTCCATTCTGTCAGATGCTTGTTTTTCCTTCCTTTGAGGTAGTGGGGGTCATCTGGTTGATCCCACTTGACACCTTCTTCAGCCGACACTGAATTCTTCAGGCTGGTAACTTCCTAACCATTCATTCATTGTTTAAACTAGGCATGCATTCACATACATTCTCTATCTTAATTACATCTAGTTCACTGTCTTTTTACCTTTAGGGTGTTACCAATTTATGTGACCCTCCTGTCTTTTAACAAGCAAAGATAAAGTGAGATGAAAACTTACAGAGGGTGGGGATCTCTATTTATACACTATAACAGCTACTGTTTTGGCTTACTTAGAGATAATTAATGTTTAACAAGTTTTATACAAAGTATTTCTTTGAGCTTAACAAGTTTTATACCAAGTATCTCTTTGAGCAGGCTTCACACAGATACAGCTGGTGGCTTGCAGGTTAGAGGCTAAATGTTGGGAATCACAAATTTACTTCTAACATAAACCTTAAGTTATAAAGTATTAATTAACAATAAATTAATAAATCATTTCTTTTATAAACCATGTTTAATATAAACCTTCTTTAATATCCCTACAGCCGGCCACCCGGTACAGCGCACCAGCTCTTGCCAGTACACTGTACTGGGGCTTGGGCACAGGGCCCTCTAGGGCGGGGCCCGATTCAGGGAATTGGTTGAATTGGCCTAAAGCTGGCCCTGCTGGCAGCTCCAGCCTTTTTATAGGCAGAGGCTGGCTGGTGTGTCACACAATCTCTTTATTACTCGCCTGAGATGGGTCACCTGTTACTTGTGGCTCTGAATATGCATATAAGGAAAAATCCCAAAAGGTCTGACCATCTATGGCCATCAGGTAGCAGTGATATGGAAGTGCCATCACCACAGCGGTGACCATAAAGTCAGGTGTTTTGACCACCTATGGCCTGTGATGTTATGGGCGTAATATAATATCTTATTCAGCCAATCACTCAGACAAAGAAGTTGTTTATATCTGCAGAAGATAATGCTGCCTGCTTCTTGTTTACACTTCTCTGCACGAGATGTCACTATTGTTTCATTGGCAATGGAGTGTGATGTCACAGACTGTGTACATCATCATGTAATGACTGACTGCACCCACCACTTTTAAACCACTTGGTTTGCACCCATGCCCTTAATCCTGTCCTAAAATTACCTTTTCATGTCACTAAGCTCTCTTGTTGCTGTGGGGTACTGTAGGTGTGAGGCAGGGCGGGTTGGGAGAAGAAATATTCTTTATCTGAAGAAGTGATCTGTGTGAGGAAAACATTTGAAAACTTGTTTACTGAGTAATGTGAGTTCTTCACTCTACTTGATAGCATTTCTCTGCTTGTAACATGAACTTGTGAACACCACATCCAAGCAATTCCAAAATTCCAGGAATATTCTAGGCATCAGTGAGCAGAACCGTATTGGTTTTGGTGAAAATTGGAATGGGAAATAGACCAGTCATGCTTAAGTTAGGTTTGGCGCCTAACTCCTATTGAAATCAGTGGGTGTTATGCACCTAATCTGCTGGTGCAATTTTCAAAAGCACCTTTAAGCATCTGTTTGCATCTTAAGCACCTAAATATCTTTGAAAATCTGGTCCTTCATCTCTGCCTCAGTTCCCCATCTATAAATGGAGGTTAATAATACTTTATCCTACTGTTTGCCTATCTTGTCTATTTGTTTAGATTGTATTTGAGGCACAGGACAATCTCTTACTATGTTTTTGTAATGGGACCCTGAATTTTGGTTGGGACATCTAAACACTACCATAAAACAAAAAATGATCAGCCCCATAATATAAAGGCCCACCAATGATCTATTTTTCAGGGCAAGTCACAGGCCCAGCTGCCTCAGAGGAAAGTCTGAGAAACACAATATCAAACAATTATGGATTAACCTGCCCATAGGAGAAGTTTCTTCCTGACCCTATCAGTTGGTGGTAGGCTTATATCCTGAAGCATAAGGATTTATATCCCTTCTACATTTTGTATACCAGCGAAGTTTGGATGATATGGTCCATATAAATGTCTAATCCTTTTCTGAATCAGCAGCGTCTCACCCAGGAAACTCAACGCCAATCTCCTGAGGAGAGAGAGAGACACACACAATCAGACAGAGACTGAGGGCTTCCCCCACCTTTAGCAACAACTGAAACCCCCTCCCCATAGGGACATGTCCTGATTTTATTTGCCCCCATGTTAATCCAGCCCAGAGCCTGCCCCCCCGCCCGGCCTGGTGACAGTGAGTGAGGGCGGGGGAGGGAGGGGGCCGGCGTGAGCAGGGCAGGGCCTCGGGGAGGGGCCACGGCAGATCCGGGGCTGCTCTGAGGGTCACAAAGGGCCCGTGGGCGCGAAGAGGCTGCAGCCCCGGAACTGCCGGACAACGCACAGCTTGACTCTGCCCCTCGGTCCCTGCGCACACGGGACGGGACCTCGCCCGGCCCCGCGGCCCCAGGCCGCCGCTCGTGGGGCTGCTCCCCGGCAGCTCAGCCCCTGCCCCACCTGCTGCTGCCCCCCAGACCCCGCAGGGGGGGGTGTGTGAAGCCCTTTCACTCCGCGCTGCCTCTGCCCTATGACCCCCCGCCCCAGCCCGGCTCCCGGGGCAGGGGCGCGGCAGGGGCTGGGCCTGGCGCCTGGCACTGGGGGTCTGAGCCCCCAGCCCGTGCGGAGCCGCCACTCACCGTCCCGCCTCAGCGCTCCTCGGACCTGCCCCGCCCCGGCCGCCGGCTGCCCCCGCGCCCCCCCCGCTTCGAGCCCCCAGCAGCGCCGGGGCGGGAGTCCCACTGGTGCCGCCCGCGGGGACTGAGCCGCAACCCCGGGGCTGGGGCCGCCTGGCCGCGAGCGGGATTCGAATCCCAACGGCCGCAGCGCGCGGGCGGGGTGGGGCGGCGGCCTCGGGCGAGGGAAGCGGGCATTACCCTCGCGCCGAGTCTCTGTCCCGCGCTCTCCGCCAATCAGGAGCGGGAGGGGTGCGGCGAAGTGACGGGATAGGCCCCTCCTCCACTACAGGCCGCCTGCCAGAGGGAGAACTACACTACCCAGTGTGCACTGGGAGGGGAGCGTTGTCTGAGCCACCAGGCCGTCCCTGCCGCTCTGAGAAGAGCCAGGAACTACAACTCCCAGCCTGCCCCGGGCGCCCTGTCCTCGAGCCCAGGGAAGGGCGGGTCCCTGGGTCAACCTGACACCTCTCCCCACCCCGTGCAGTGTATTGACCTGCCCCGTAGGGAACGTGCGCTGCTTCGCCCCTGCACAGAGCAGCGGAGCGGGCGGGGAGGGGCGAGGCGGCCGAAGCTCCCGCCCCAAACCTGGCGGGGGCAGGTCTGTGCGGGCAGGTGAGTGCCGGGTCTGTCTCCGTCCGGTGACTTTACACCTGTGTCTGCACCGCTGGGATGGTCCCAGCGCCCTTGTTTGCTGGGGCTCTAACCCCCCGGGTGAGCTGGTTTCTGTGCGTGTCTGAGGAGCCTTGTACCCGGCTACTGGTCAGCGCCTCACTCCCGCTGTCCCTCCCCAGCCACCCCTTCCTCCTCCTCTCGGGCGAGCCCGGCTTTGAACCCCCCCGGCAGTAACCGTGTCACCCACAGACCAAGCTGCCACTGAACTGGATTAACCCTCCTCATCTCCGAGCCCCCTCGCTCCGCCTGCCCCCAAAGCCCTGCCCCTGCCCCTGAGGTCCTGCCCTCCCTCACATCACCTGTCCCTTCCTCCAATGCCCCACCCTCACTCTGCCCCTTACCCCCAAAACCCACACCCGCCATACCCCAACCCAAAACACCCTCCTCTGCCCTCACATTGCCCCTTCCCCAAGCTCCCGCCCTGCACCACCCAGTGACCCAGGAGCAGGCCAGACCCGGGACGGGGGAGGCATAAACATGCTTTGCTCTGCCACAGACTTCCGAGTGTCCTTGGGCACATCACTCAGCCTCTCTGGGCCTCAGTTCTCCCGTGCGGGAAATGGGGCTATGTGGTGCTTCCCGCCTTCGCACGAGCCTGGGAGGAGAACTACCCTACAAATTAGGAAGATGCTGGGATCCTGGAGTCATGGGGGAGGGTTCAGGGGGAGCATATTAGCACCATCATTTGGTATATGGAGTCTGTTTGGAAACAAAATATTTCCCTGAAGTCATTCCAAATCCTGTATTCAGCTATCACCTTGGGAAATACGTAATGGAGCAGTGTGGTTTTTCCTTGTGTAGCCAGCAACGACCTGGCACCACCCCCAGCTCTGCCCCCTTCCTGCCACTGCGACCCCATCTCACCTCCTGACCCTGGCTGGGCACCCCGCAGCCCCTCGTAGCAGGGGGCTGTGTAGGGGGGTCTCCTTGCAGCCCTCAGTGGGTGTCTGGTGGGTGCTGTCACCTCTGCCAGAGACCCCCAAGAAACTCACTAGCTTCCTCCTCATGTGGGGAAGGGCTCCTACTTTCTGACGTGGGAGGGAGATTCCGTGATGTCAGAGCCCGTGGGAGGAGGGGTTCTAATCACGAGTCTGGAGTGGCAGGGCAACCCCCTCCCCCAGTCAGATTCTGCTAGGGGGCTGGGCAGGGATCTATAGGGAGGGAGACACAGGAAAAAACAGTTGCCACTATGGAACCCAGGAGTCCTGGCTCCCAGTCCCCCGCTCTCACCTCTAGACCCCACTCAGCTCCCAGAGCTAGGGATAGAACACAACCCCACCCTGCTCTGACCATTAGACCCCACTCCCTTTAGGCTCACTGCCTCGTCTATCCACCCAGCCCACCTGTCCATCCCTTTGCTGCAGGTTTCTGGGGTCACCTGCTCTGCACTCCCCAGTGCAGCCCAAGACCTTTCCTCCCCCCAGCCACATTTCCTCTCCCGTCGTGCTGGATCATCTGCTTGGCCCCCCACCGCCTCTTGAGGTGTGCTGTGCGGCGTGACTGGGGATTGTGCAATGGCTCAGCACCAGGCAATGCAGAATGTAAACCACAGATGCTGCCCTGCCCGACCCCACCGGAGCTGCCGTCCAGGGGCATCGGAGCCCAGTGCCCTGCACCTGTGCCCTCCTGCCCCACGAGGGGCGAGCTACAGTCCCCACCACGTTCCGCAGAGGGGAGAAGGGTCAAGCCAACCAGCCCATTTAGGATGGGGGAAATCAACACCCTTTTTTCTGCACAGCCACTGACCATCAGCAGGATTCCTCCTCCTCCTCCTCCCTCCTGTGCTTCAGTGCGACTAAATCTCCGCACCTAGACAGCCGGTCCATCCGCTGCACCCCAGTCCCCCTTACCTAAGCCTCCCTGCCAAAGTCCTGCACCTGACCCCATAGAATTAAGTCTCATATGTCTTTGGGATCTCAACTTCTTGTGCCCAGAGAGTCTCAGCCCCCTCTGCTTGCATCCGAAGAGTGGTATTTCCCACAGCTCATGCATGCTGCAAAATGTTAGTCTATATATATAACCACAGTTCTTTTTTCTTCAACCCCTCAGTAGATGATCTTAGTCTGAGAAACATAGTGTCTGTCTTCTCCAAAGAAGTACTTGGAGAGAGTTTTCTTATGTGACCATGTGGCCTAATGGATAAAGTAGCTGACTTTGGATCAGGTGATTGAGGGGTCAAGTCCCGTTGTGCTGGTGCAGTTTTACCTTCATGCTGAAAGTCCTGCTCCCTTCAGGGCTGGAACCTCTTCTTGGCCACTCAGGCCAATGCTCTGGCTTCAGCTAGAGCCCCGGGAAGGAGTTGGGGAGTGGGCGTCACAAAGGCTGGGGCATGAGCCCCAGGTGCTTCCAGTCTCGCCTTTGCCATTCCTGACTTGCCAAAGAAAATGGGCATCTGCCCAGGCTAGCATGTAGAGCAGTTTCCCTCTTCCAAATGTGCATCTGTCCCTGTGCTTGAGGGGGTTTGCAAAATAGCACCGTGGGAGCTTGGGGGTTTCTCTGCTTCTCGCCAGCTGGGGAAAAGCCTCTTCGGATAAAATCTCCTGCCCCACTGCAAAAGTGAGCACGGAGAGTGGGAACGGTTAGAGGCCCCACCGGGGGGGCTGGCCCTGCTTTCCTACCGTCTTCTGATGTTGGCCACAGACCATCAGCAGCCGCTGCGCATGCTGATCTGTGGGTGGCCTTCAGTGGGGGTTTGGCATGGCAGGGAGCAGGCTGGCCAGGGGTCTTTGTCGCTGTCTGCTGGCCATGCATAGGCATGGTCCTCCCCTCCTCTGAACAACCAGAGTTAGTCTGTGCTTGAAAAGAGAGACACAGGAGACTCAAGACAAAAGGGTGAGAAAGATCGAGAAAGGACCTATGAAGACAGCCCACACAACAGGGACACTGCCTGGTGAAGGGATGTGGAGGCACCAAATTGCCCCATTTTTCCTGGTGCCCTATGCAGCTCCGTACTGCTCCAGCGGCCAGCCCGATCCCCCGACTGGCTGAGCCGGCCAGGAAAGCTGCCCCTGCTCCGCCTCTTCCCCAAAGCCCCTACCCTGCCTCTTCCCACCCCTGCTACATCCCATCTCCCCCCCCCCACTCCGCCCCTGCCCCTGAGCTACATCCCGGTGGACTGCAGGAGGGATCAGGTGCACCCTGCACTCACCGGGCGGTGGGAAGTGGAACGACCTGGCCCCAGCCCGCTCTGCTCCACCAGCTCCCAGCTGCACCGCTGGTGATTGTTGGGGGGTGTTTCCCCACCCCACCCCCCAAGTTCCAAGCCTGGGAGCAGAGTGCAGCGGGCTGGGGCCGGATCACTCCACTTCCCGCCGCCCTGTGAGTGTGGGGTCGGGCCTGCCCTGCAATTCCCGGGCGGCGGGAAGTGGAGTGACCTGGCCCCAGCCTGCTCCACTCTGTCAGCTCGGGCTGGGGGACGGGGGTGCTAACGGGGGGGATGGGACTAGGGAACGGGGAACAGGGACACAGGCAAGGCTCTGTGGTGTCAGAGCTGGGAAGTGGGACGTGGGGTCAGTGTCAGAGTTCATAGACTCATAGACTTTAAGGTCAGAAGGGACCATTATAATCGTCTAGTCTGACCTCCTATACAACGCAGGCCACAGACTGTCACCCACCCACTCCTGTAACAAACCCCTGACCTATGTCTGAGCTACTGAAGTCCTCAACTCGACGTTTAAATACTTCAGGGTGCAGAAAATCCTCGAGCAAGTGACCCGTGCCCCACGCTGCAGAGGAAGGCGAAAACCCCCCATGGTCTCTGCCAATCTGCCCTGGAGGAAAATTCCTTCCTGACCCCAAATGTGGTGATCAGCTAAACCCTGAGCATGTGGGCAAGACTCACCAGCCAGCACCCAGGGAAGAATTGTCTGTAGGGATGTGGGGTAAACGCTCTGCAGTGTCAGAGCTGGGAAGGGAACAATGTGGAACAGACTCTATCAGTGTATAGAGATAAGCCTGACTGGTGTGAAGGGCTTCGGAATCTGCTTGCTTGGAAATTAACCCCAGTAAACTTCACTTTGTCTGTGCTTCCGACTTCTGGTCTTTTGCTGCCTGCGTGACAAGAACCAGGGAAGTGGGCAGGGGAAGGGAAAGCCCTCTAACAATGGCACCTTCTCCTCTAGGTGGAAAAGAGGAGACTAAGGGGGGATATGATAGAGGTCTATAAAATCATGAGTGATGTTGAGAAAGTGGATAAGGAAAAGTTATTTACTTGTTCCCATAATACAAGAACTAGGGTTCACCAAATGAAATTAGTAGGTTTAAAACAAATAAAAGGAAGTTCTTCTTCATGCAGAGCACAGTCAACTTGTGG
Source organism: Mauremys reevesii (assembly GCF_016161935.1). Classification (NCBI taxonomy): domain Eukaryota; kingdom Metazoa; phylum Chordata; order Testudines; family Geoemydidae; genus Mauremys; species Mauremys reevesii. Next base: position 32,183,363 of record NC_052639.1, read on the forward strand.
AACTCCTTGCCTGAGGAGGTTGTGAAGGCGAGGACTATAACAATGTTTAAAAGGGAACTGGATAAATTCATGGTGGCTAAGTCCAAAAATGGCTATTAGCCAGGATGGGTAAGAATGGTGTCCCTAGCCTCTGTTTGTCAGAGGATGGAGATGGATGGCAAGAGGAAGATCACTTGATCATTGCCTTTTAGGTTCACTCCCTCTGGGGCACCTGGCATTGGCCACTATCGGTAGACAGATACTGGGCTAGATGGACCTTTGGTCTGACCCGGTACGGCCTTTCTTATGTTCTTATGTTTTCCACTGCCCAGGAGACCCAGCAAGGGACTGATGTGCTGGAGATATGTTGGGAAAAGGAACTGTCTGAATTGCCAAGGCAGGAAGCCAACAATCTACAGCAACATCATTAACCACAAACTCACTCTGAGCATGCTCCAGCCAGAAGGGAAATGGGCAGGAATTCTTGCTGTTCAGCCATGGCCACACATACAGAGATGCACAGCAGTGAGGGTGCTGGACAAGCTGGTCTGAGCGAACAATTGGAAATGATCCTTCCGTTAGAACAGAACCAGAGTGTAGAAAGGCCCCTGTGTTAAGTGGTTGAGGCTGAGGCCTTAGGAAGCTGGCCTACGATACCATAGGGATCTTTCTGTGGAGGTTTGATTCTTGCCAGCTAGGGGAAGCTGGTGTGTGGTGTCTTTGTGGCTGCACTTTCAGTGATGCAGGTTTCTCTATCCCGTTGTTCCAGGGTCATCCTACTAGATTGCCAGCTGCTTTTCAGCTGCAGTGTGGAGACTGTTTGTGTGTGTGGAGAGACAGTGTGTGTGTGTGTGTGGGGAAGAGTGAGTGTGTTGAGGTAGGTAGGAGCGGATCATTATTATCCCTACTTGAAAGAGGGAGACGCTCAGGCTGAGAAAGGAGAATTGAATTGTCGAAGAAAAACTCAGTTCTCGCTTTTTGTTTGGATGCAGCAAAATCAAATACTATATTATTTCTCCAGTAATTACAATGGAGGAGAGAGTGCCATAGGACACAGGGTCCTGGACAGGTCTCTCAACTGGTAAACAATTACATCAAGCCTTTATACCTTTGTTACAGACAAGCTTAGACAATCATGGAGACAGTAAAAAGCAACAAATACATTTTGTTTATACATAAGCTTTTCTGCTATCTTACTAGAAAAAGCAAGACTGCACATTGCAAGGTCGTAATACTTTCACACAGTTCACTCTGTCTTACATTATCTTGCTTCTACAAATCTCACGTCATAAGGGTCACAGTATGGCCTGACTCTTGCTAACTGACTAACATGCACTAAAATCCCCTTCAAATCCTTATTAATTCTTTCCTTGCTTCCACAGACTTGTCTTAGGTCACAAAGCCAGTCAATGGCTGAATTGGGAATAGGACCCCCAGAGCCCTGATTTTCAAATTAACCATCGGATCTTGAATGTCATACATTGAATGACATCAATAAAGTGCTCTTAGATGAGCTCCAGTCCAACAAGTGTGCACAGTAATTATTCAGCCAGTATTTGAGGAGAACTGCAATGTTAGAGAGAATCATGAACTGCTCAGAGACCACTAATGCAGAGAATCAGCAAAATTTGTCAAACATATAACTGGTTATGACTTATTTACTTGGTCTTAAAGAGAACAACAAGGACCTGAGTCTCCTCCTGTCAATAACCCCTGCTCAGACAATCAGGATAGAGACTGAGGATGGGAGGCTGAGGGGTCTCACCAGAGAGCTAAAAGGATGGCCCAGGTCACTGGCGGGGATCACTGCCCCAGCACTACTGCAGCTCCACAGTTTTGGGTGGACCTCCCACAGTGAGAGCTGCCGAGCACTCCCCCGCAACACACACACACACACACACACACACACACACACACACACCTCCTGGTGTTGGGAGGGGAACAGGAGAAAGGACAAAAGAAGCAAGAGAGGAAGAGAAAGGAGGAAGGGATGGATGGAGGAAAAGTTGAAACTAAAAGGACAAACCCTAATGTCCCCAGTGATTCTAAGGGACAAAATCCCAGGTGTGGAATAAAATTCTGCCTCCTTAAGATCATGCTTTCCATGAATTCAACTGTCACCAGAATGATCAGACCGAACAGTTTCAAACCTCGAGGAGGCTCTAACCCTCTAAACAGGGACATCTGTTTTCTAGTAAAATCACTAAAAGGAAGGAGAAAACTCAAAAGAGGTTCCTCCTGGTGCTCACGTCCGTGAACCCGAATACTCTCAGTCCTCAAAGAGAGACCTGGAGAAGGAGACTTGCTGAAGCAAAGCCACAGGGTCTCTGAGGTTTCCCTGGCCCCTCGCCCCTGTCCTGCCTGGCTGATGTCAGCATCTCTCTGTGAGGTCACCACAGCCCCACCACCTTTGACCAATAGTCTGAGGTCCTGCAAAAGGCCTTTGTGATGTCACTGCCACACCCCTCCCTTGCTGGGCTAATGTCCTGCCCCTGGCCAGGCACTTTGGAGGTTTGAGCTACTCCCTGTGGATCACCCCACTCAAGGAGCGTTCCTTCTAGGCAGCAAGCCAGCTAGACAGTAAAACATCAGACGCTGCTCCCAATGCTACACTTAGTTTTTCAGAAATTAGTTGACTTTATGGCCAGAAGAGACCATTAGAGCATCTAATCTGACCCCTGCATATCACAGGCCTCCTGTATGACACAAGAGCTACTTTGGGGTAAACACATTCCAGAAAGGCATCTAGTCTTCATGAAATGACGTCACGAGATGGAGAATGCACCAATTTCCTTGGTAGCTTGTTCCTGTGGTGAATGATCCTCACTGTTGAATATTTGTGCCTTAATTGTAATATGAATTTGTCTCTTTTCACCTTCCAGCCATTGGGTTTTTTAATGCCTTTCTCTGCTACATTAAAGAGCCCTTTAATAGCCAATCTTTTCTCTCCATTAAGGCACTTCAACGTTTCAATGAAGTCACCTTTCAATCTTCTTTTGAGAAGCTAAACAGGTTGAGCTCTTTCAATAGCTCACTAGAATGCATTTTTCTCCAGCCCTCAGAACATTTGGTGGCGCTTTGCTGCCTCAACTCCAATTTCACACCATCTTTTTCAAATGAGGACACCAAAACTGGAGGCAGTATTCCAGTATCAGTCTCACTGATACCATGTCACCTCCTGTGACGTTATTGACATAATCTGTAACTGTATAGATCACCGTTGCCACCACTGTTCTATATTTGCAGCCAATATTGTATAAAGGTGGTCACATAAAGGGTCTATGGAGAGGTTATGATTGGCTGATTATAATTATGCTATCTCTAGATTAGTATCATTTTTGTAGTTGACATTATGAATATTGGCTCTATGCTGCCTGTATTTCAAACTTGTGCTATGCTTCTGGGGAACACCCCAGCCAGACAAATTGGTGTCAGCTCTGCCTAGCCTGCTTGATGGCCCATTAAGGACCATCAGCTATACAATTGACCCATTGAGAGAAGGCAGATATGCCTTGTGGCTCAGCAAGGTGTGCAGGGACCTGCCTATGGACAGAACTCTAAGGTTTTTCTATGTCGTGTGCTGGATAGAGTGTCCTTGGGACAAAGAAAGCAAAGACCACATGGCAAGAGACTATAAAAGACTGATGCCTCATCTCCATCTGGTCTTCAGTCCTGCTTCATACCTCTGGAGGGACTTGGCTACATACTGAAGCTCTGTACAAAGGACTGAATGGCCCATCCCAGTTGTGGATGTACTCCAGAGACTTGATTTGAACCTGCAGTTTATTCCATCACTGCTACAAGCCTGAACCAAGAACTTTGCCAAAGTACAAGTTTTGCCCAGGGCACCGTTTCCCCTAACGCTGGTCCTTGGTAACATTTCTTGATGGGGGGGGGGAAGGGGAGAGAGACGAGGCGTTTTCTCTCTGTTTCTTTCCTCTCCATTTTCTGCTCCTTCCTTCAATTCCAGAAACCTCCCTTGTGTTTCAGACTGTGCAGTGACACCCTCCCCACCCCAGGACTATGGAGCCTTTGGAGCAGAAAGATCCTAGGAGCTAAGGATGAATCCAGGGGTGAGTAGCTGGCAGGAGGGAGAATGTAGAGAAGGGGGAGTCATTCTTCCCCTGCACTCCCAGAAGAGTTGCTAGGACTCCTTCCTGCCAGCTACTCACACCTGGCTTCATCCTTAGCTCCTAGGATCTTTCTGCTCCAAGGCTCCATAGTCCTGGGGTGGGGAGGGTGTCACCGCACAGTCTGAAACACAAGGGAGGTTTCTGGAATTGAAGGAAGGAGCAGAAAATGGAGAGGAAGGAAACAGAGAGAAAACGCCTCGTCTCTCCCCCCCCATCAAGAAATGTTACCAAGGACCAGCGTTAGGGGAAATGGTGCCCTGGGCAAAACTTGTACTTTGGCAAAGTTCATAGAAACATAGAATCATAGAATTCAAGATCAGAAGGGACCATTATGATCATCTAGTCTGATCTCCTGCAAGATGCAGGCCACATAAGCCGATCCACCCACTCCTTAAGCAAGCGACCCCTGCCCCATGCTTCGGAGGAAGGCGAAAAACCTCCAGGGCCACTGCCAATCTACCCTGGAGGAAAATTCCTTCCTGACCCCAAATATGGCGGTCAGGTCAACCCCGAGCATGCGGGCAAGACTCTCCAGCCATACCCTCTGGAAAAAGGCTAACAATATCCTATCATTGACCCATTGTACTAATTACCAGCGTGTCACTTAATTGACCTATTGACTAAGCCCGTTATCCTATCATACCATCTCCTCCATAAACTTATCTAGCTTAATCTTAAAGTCATGGAGGTCCTTCGCCCCCACTGTTTCCTTCGGCAGGCTGTTCCAGAATTGCACTCCTCTGATGGTTAGAAACCTTCGTCTAATTTCAAGCCTAAATTTCCTGACTGACAATTTATATCTGTTTGTCCTCGTGTCCACATTAGCACTGAGTTGAAATAATTCCTCTCCTTCCCTGGTATTTATCCCTCTGATATATTTAAAGAGTGCAATCATATCTCCTCTTATCCTTCTTTTGGTTAAGGAAAATAAACCGAGCTCCTCAAGTCTCCTTTTGTACGACAGGCTTTCCATTCCTCGGATCATTCTAGTGGCCCATCTTTGTACCCGTTCCAGTTTGAATTCATCCTTCTTAAACATGGGAGACCAAAACTGCACACAATACTCCAAATGAGGTCTCACCAACGCCTTATATAACGGGACTAGCACCTCCTTATCTCAACTAGAAATACCTCGCCTAATGCATCCCAAGACCGCATTAGCTTTTTTAATGGCCACATCACATTGCCTACTCATAGTCATCCTATGATCAACCAGGACTCCTAGGTCCTTCTCCTCCTCCGTTACTTCCAACTGGTGCGTCCCCAGCTTATAACTAAAGTTCTTGTTAGTCATCCCTAAATGCATAACCTTACACTTCTCACTATTGAATTTCATCCTGTTACTAATACTCCAGTTTACAAGGTCATCCAAATCTCCCTGGAGGATATCCCGATCCTTTTCCGAATTGGCAATACCTCCCAACTTTGTGTCATCCACAAACTTTATCAGCCCACTCCTACTTTTGGTTCTGAGGTCAGCGATAAATAGATTGAATAAAATCGGACCCAAAACCGAACCTTGAGGAACTCCACTGGTAACCTCCCTCCAACCCGACAGTTCACCCTTCAATACGACCCTCTGCAGTCTCCCCTTTAACCAGCTCCTTATCCACCTCTGGATTTTCATTTCGATACTAATCTTTTCCAATTTAACCAGTAATTCCCCATGCAGTACCGTATCAAACGCCTTACTGAAATCAAGATATATTAGATCCACCGCATTTCCCTTGTCTAAAAAATCTGTTACTTTCTCAAAGAAGGAGATCAGGTTGGTTTGGCACGATCTACCTTTCATAAAACCATGCTGTAATTTGTTCTTGGTTCAGGCTTGTAGCAGTGATGGAATAAACTGCAGGTTCAAATCAAGTCTCTGGAGTACATCCACAACTGGGATGGGCCATTCAGTCCTTTGTACAGAGCTTCACTTTGTAGCAAAGTCCCTCCAGAGGTAGGAAGCAGGACTGAAGACAAGATGGAGATGAGGCATCAGTCTTTTATAGTCTCTTGCCATGTGGTCTTTGCTTTCTTTGTCCCAAGGACACTCTATCCAGCACGTGACATCGAAAAACCTTAGAGTTCTGTCCATAGGCAGGTCCCTGCACACCTTGCTGAGCCACAAGGCATATCTGCCTTCTCTAAATGGGTCAATTGTATAGCTGATGGTCCTTAATGGGCCATCAAGCAGGCTAGGCAGAGCTGACACCAATTTGTCTGGCTGGGGTGTTCCCCAGAAGCATAGCACAAGTTGGAAATACAGGCAGCATAGAGCCAATATTCATAATGTCAACTACAAAAATGATACATATCTAGAGATAGCATAATTATAATCAGCCAATCATAACCTCTCCATAGACCCTTTATGTGACCACCTTTATACAATATTGGCTGCAAATATAGAACAGTGGTCGCAACGGTGATCTATACAGTTACAGATTATGTCAAGAACGTCACAGGAGGTGACATGGTATCAGTCAGACTGATACTGGAATACTGCCTCCAGTTTTGGTGTCCTCATTTGAAAAAGATGGTGTGAAATTGGAGTTGAGGCAGCAAAGAGCCACCAAATGTTCTGAGGGCTGGAGAAAAATGCCTTCTAGTGAGCTATTGAAAGAGCTCAACCTGTTTAGCTTATCAAAAGAAGATTGAAAGGTGACTTCATTGAAATGTTGAAGTGCCTTACTGGAGAGGAACGATTGGCTATTAAAGGGCTATTTAATGTAGCAGAGAAAGGCATAAAAAAACCCAATGGCGGGAAGGTGAAAAGAGACAAATTCATATTACAATTAAGGCACAAATATTCAACAGTGAGGATGATTCACCACAGGAACAGGCTACCAAGGAAATTGGTGCATTCTCCATCTCATGACGTCATTTCATGAAGACTAGATGCCTTTCTGGAATGTGTTTACCCCCAAAGTAGCTCTTGTGTCATACAGGAGGCCTGTGATATGCAGGGGTCAGATTAGATGCTCTAATGGTCTCTTCTGGCCATAAAGTCAACTAATTTCTGAAAAACTAAGTGTAGCATTGGGAGCAGCGTCTGATGTTTTACTGTCTAGCTGGCTTGCTTCCTAGAATGAGCGCTCCTTGAGTGGGTTGATCCACAGGGAGTAGCTCAAACCTCCAAAGTGCCTGGCCAGGGGCAGGACATTAGCCCAGCAAGGGAGAGGTGTGGCAGTGACATCACAAAGGCCTTTTGCAGGACCTCAGACTATTGGTCAAAGGTGGTGGGGCGGTGGTGACCTCACAGAGAGATGCTGACATCAGCCAGGCAGGACAGGGGCGAGGGGCCAGGGAAACCTCAGAGACCCTGTGGCTTTGCTTCAGCAAGTCTCCCTCTCCAGGTCTCTCTTTGAGGACTGAGAGTATTCGGGTTCACGGACGTGAGCGCCAGGAGGAACCTCTTTTGAGTTTTCTCCTTCCTTTTAGTGATTTTACTAGAAAACAGATGTCCCTGTTTAGAGGGTTAGAGCCTCCTCGAGGTTTGAAACTGTTCGGTCTGATCATTCTGGTGACAGTTGAATTCATGGAAAACATGATCTTAAGGATGCAGAATTTTATTCCACACCTGGGATTTTGTCCCTTAGAATCACTGGGGACATTAGGGTTTGTCCTTTTTGTTTCAACTTTTCCTCCATTCCCCCCCCCCTTTCTCTTCCTCTCTTGCTTCTTTTGTCCTTTCTCCTGTTCCCCTCCCAATACCAGGAGGTGTGTGTGTGTGTGTGTCTGTGTGTGTGTGTGTGTGTGTTGCGGGGGAGTGCTCGGCAGCTCTCACTGTGGGAGGTCCACCCCAAATTGTGGAGTTGCAGTAGTGCTGGGGCAGTGATTCCCGCCAGTGACCTGGGCCATCCTTTTAGCTCTCTGGTGAGACCCCTCAGCCTCCCCTCCTCAGTCTCTACCCTGATTGCCTGAACAGGGGGTTATTGACAGGGAGGAGACTCAGGTCCTTGTTGTTCTCTTTTAAGACCAAGTAAATAAGTCATAACCAGTTATATGTTTGACAAATTTTGCTGCTTCTCTGCATTAGTGGTCTCTGAGCAGTTCATGATTCTCTCTAACATTGCAGTTCTCCTCAAATACTGGCTGAATAATTACTGTGCACACTTGTTGGACTGGAGCTCATCTAAGAGCACTTTATTGAGGTCATTCAATGTATGAAATTCAAGATCCGACGGTTAATTTGAAAATCAGGGCTCTGGGGGTCCTATTCCCAATTCAGCCATTGACTGGCTTTGTGACCTAAGACAAGTCAATTCTCCTTTCTCAGCCTGAGCGTCTCCCTCTTTCAAGTAGGGATAATAATGATCCGCTCCTACCTACCTCAACACACTCAGTCTTCCCCAACACACACACACACTGTCTCTCCACACACAAAAACAGTCTCCACACTGCAGCTGAAAAGCAGCTGGCAATCTAGTAGGATGACCCAGGAACAATGGGATAGAGAAACCTGCATCACTGAAAGTGCAGCCACAAAGACACCACACACCAGCTTCCCCTAGCTGGCAAGAATCAAACCTCCACAGAAAGATTCCTGTGGTATCGTAGGCCAGCTTCCTAAGGCCTCAGCCTCAACCACTTAACACAGGGGCCTTTCTACACTCTGGTTCTGTTCTAACGGAAGGATCATTTCCAATTGTTTGCTCAGACCAGCTTGCCCAGCACCCTCACTGCTGTGCATCTCTGTATGTGTGGCCATGGCTGAACAGCAAGAATTACTGCCCATTTCCCTTCTGGCTGGAGCATGCTTAGAGTGAGTTTGTGGTTAATGATGTTGCTGTAGATTGTTGGCTTCCTGCCTTGGCAATTCAGACAGTTCCTTTTCCCAACATATCTCCAGCACATCAGTCCCTGGCTGGGTCTCCTGGGCAATGGAAAACATAAGAACATAAGAAAGGCCGTACCGGGTCAGACCAAAGGTCCATCTAGCCCAGTATCTGTCTACCGACAGTGGCCAATGCCAGGTGCCCAAGAGGGAGTGAACCTAACAGGCAATGATCAAGTGATCTTCCTCCTGCCATCCATCTCCATCCTCTGACAAACAGAGGCTAGGGACACCATTCTTACCCATCCTCGCTAATAGCCATTTATGGACTTAGCCACCATGAATTTATCCAGTTCCCTTTTAAACATTGTTATAGTCCTAGCCTTCACAACCTCCTCAGGTAAGGAGTTCCACAAGTTGACTGTGCGCTGCATGAAGAAGAACTTCCTTTTATTTGTTTTAAACCTGCTGCCTATTAATTTCATTTGGTGACCTCTAGTTCTTGTATTATGGGAATAAGTAAATAACTTTTCCTTATCCACTTTCTCAATGTCACTCATGACTTTATATACCTCTGTCATATCCCCCCTTAGTCTCCTCTTTTCCAAGCTGAAGAGTCCTAGCCTCTTTAATCTTTCCTCGTATGGGACCCTCTCCAAACCCCTAATCATATTAGTTGCCCTTTTTTAACCTTTTCTAGTGCTAGAATATCTTTTTTGAGGTGAGGAGACCACATCTGTACACAGTATTCGAGATGTGGGCGTACCATGGATTTATATAAGGGCAATACTATATTCTCCGTCTTGTTCTCTATCCCCTTTTTAACGATTCCTAACATCCTGTTTGCTTTTTTGATCGCCTCTGCACACTGCGTGGACATCTTCAGAGAACTATCCACAATGACTCCAAGATCTTTTTCCTGACGCCCTTGTAGCTAAATTAGCCCCCATCATATTGTATGTATATTTGGGGTTATTTTTCCCAATGTGCATTATTTATCCACATTAAATTTCATTTGCCATTTTGTTGCCCAATCACTTAGTTTTGTGAAAGCTTTTTGAAGTTCTTCACAATCTCCTTAACTATCTTGAGTAGTTTAGTATCATCTGTAAACTTTGCCACCTCACTGTATACACCATTATCCAGATCATTTATGAATAAATTGAATAGGATTGGTCCTAGGACTGACCTTTGGGAACACCACTAGTTACCCCTCTCCATTCTGAGAATTTACCATTAATTCCTACCCTTTGTTCCCTGTCTTTTAACCAGTTCTCAATCCATGAAAGGACCTTCCCTTTTATCCCATGACAACTTAATTTACGTAAGAGCCTTTGGTGAGGGACCTCGTCAAAGGCTTTCAGGAAATCCAAGTACACTATGTCCACCGGATCCCCCTTGTCCACATGTTTGTTGACCCCTTCAAAGAACTCTAATAGATTAGTAAGACACGATTTCCCTTTACAGAAACCATGTTGACTACTGCTCAATAATTTATGTTTTTCTATGTGTCTGACAATTTTATTCTTAACTATTGTTTCAACTAATTTGCCCCGTACCGACGTTAGACTTACCGGTCTGTAATTGCCAGGATCACCTCTAGAGCCCTTTTTAAATATTGGCGTTACATTAGCTAACTTCCAATCATTGGGTACCGAAGCCGATTTAAAGGACAGGTTACAAACCGCAACTTCACATTTGAGTTCTTTCAGAACTGTTGGGTGAATGCCATCTGGTCCCAGTGACTTGTTAATGTTGAGTTTATCAATTAATTCCAAAACCTCCTCTAGTGACACTTCAATCTGTGACAGTTCCTCAGATTTGTCACCTACAAAAGCCAGCTCAGGTTTGGGAATCTCCTGACATCCTCAGCCGTGAAGACTGAAGCAAAGAATTCATTTAGTTTCTCCGCAATGACTTTATCGTCTTTAAGCGCTCCTTTTGTATTTTGATCGTCAAGGCCCCACTGGTTGTTTAGCAGGCTTCCTGCTTCTAATGTACTTAAAAACATTTTGTTATTACCTTTGGAGTTTTTGGCTAGCCGTTCTTCAAACTCCTCTTTGGCTTTTCTTATTACACTCTTGCACTTAAGTTGGCAGTGTTTATGCTCCTTTCTATTTGCCTCACTAGGATTTGACTTCCACTTTTAAAGGAAGTCTTTTATCTCTCACTGCTTCTTTTACATGGTTGTTAAGCCACAGTGGCTCTTTTAGTTCTTTTACTGTGTTTCTTAATTTGGGGTATACATTGAAGTTGGGCCTCTATTATGGTGTCTTTTAAAAGGGCCCATGCAACTTGCAGGGATTTCATTTTAGTCACTCTACCTTTTAACTTTTGTTTAACTTTTGTTTAACTAACCATCTGCTTCCTCACCATGGGGAACAGGGCAGAAAATGCTTTTAAAAAGCCTTTGAAAAGTAAAAGTAAAACAAGCCAAGCAACCCCTCCCTTGCTTTGTGCTGGGTGCCCAGCTGTGGGCTTGTGTGTGTGTGTGTGTGGGAGGCTGGCGGGAGAGGTGTTCTGAGCACACCCGGTCAGGGAAGGTGGAGTTGGCCAAAGGGGCAGGTTGAATCTTCAGCAGAGAATTCCTTTCTCCATTGTGTTAGCTAAGCGTTGCTGTTAAATGTCAGCCCACAAATGCGGCATTTGAAACAATCCGACTCTAAATCCCCACCCTCTCAGTTGTTGTAGTTCTCACATCCTCTGCTCTTGTGATGTCACCACATGACATAGTGTCTTATTCCCATAGTGTCCTGTAGGTTAGACAGGAATAAGGTTATGAGGTAAAAACTGAAGCATAACTCCATCCCTTCCTCCTTTTGACTTCGGAAAAATAAATCCTGTCGCCTCCCTCAGTCCCAACCCAGCCCCACCAGCGCTGCTGCGGCTTGGAGACAGGAGCCCTCTCATCTGGCCCTGAGCTGCTGTGGGGAGAGAGGGCTGGAGGGGGCAGTTCTTTCTCCCTGGGGCAACCTGCTCCCCAATCTCCTCATTCCCAGCCCCACCCCAGAGCCCTCACCCCCAGCGCCCCGACCCGCTGCGCCCATGCTGAGACCCGCAACGCGAGCCCCCCACCCGAGCCAGCACCCCCCGCCGGCGCCCGCACCACCCAGCGCCCCCACCCCGAGCCTCCCCACACTCCAAACCTTTCAGCCTCACCCCTGCCACACACCATCCATGTGCAGAATGAATTTTGTAAGGAGCGCAATATGCAGGTGATGTGTCACACCTCACCTCCATATTTGTGCCCAAAACAAAATTCATTCCACACATGGACATAACAAATTAGAGGAAACACTGCTCCTGACTTTCAGCCTCTCTCTCACATCTTGAATTTCACACATTGAGTGATCAGAATAAAGTGCCCTCAAGTGAGCTAGAGACCAACAGTGGTTCATAGTAATTATTCAGCAAGTATTTCAGAAGACCTAGGACATTACTGAAAATCATGACCTGCCAAGAGACAATTAATGGAGAGAAGCAGCAAGATTAATTCCATACATTGGATTGGTTGTGACTTATTTGCCTGATTTGAAAAGAGACCAAACTGACCTGAGTCTCCTTGGTGTCGATAGCCCCCTGCTCAGCCAATCAGCACTGAGACTCTGAGTGGCAGGAGGCTGAGGGGTCTCACCAGATGTCCCAAAGGACGGCCCAGGACACCATCAGAGGGGATCACTCTCAAACCCAGACCCACCTCTTGGTGAGGACCTCCCGCAATGAGAGCAATACCCCTCCCCTGCCCGCACTCCAGACCCATCCCTCCTAGGTAGAGGGAGGGAAGCTGGAAAAGGGAAAAAAGAAGCAAGAGAAGAGGAGAAAGGAAGGAGGAAAGAGGAAAAGATAAACCAAAAAGGATACACCCCAATGTCCCCAGGGATTCCAATCATCAAAACCTAGGGAGGAAATCAAATTCTGCCACCTGAAGCCAGTGCTGTCTGTGCCTAGAATGCTGCCTGCGCCAGGTGGATCAGACGGAACAGGTTCCAAACCTCTCTGAGCCTCTTACCTTCTCAAAGGAAAGTTTCTTTTCGGCACAATCAGTGGTAGGAAAGGAGAAAACTCCACAGAGGTTCCTCCTCATGCTCACAACTCTGAATCCTAATTCTCTCTCAGCCCTCGAGGAGAGACCTCGCGAAGGAGACTTGCGGCAGCAAAGCCGGGAGGTCTCAGAGACTGGCCTGGCCCTGCACCTCTGTCCTGCCCGGCTGATGTCGGGGTCTCTCTGTGAGGTCACCCCCTCCCAACACCTTTGCCCAATAGGCCGAGTTCCTGCAAAAGCCCTTTGTGATGTCACTGCCACACCCACCCCTCCCCTCAAAGCTGATGTCCTGCCCCTGGCCAGACTCGTTGAGTGTTTGAGTTGTTTCCCCTGGATCTGAGGTTGCCAACTTTCTGACCCAACAAAACTGAACACCCTCATCCTGCCCCTTCACCGAGGTCCCGGCCCACTCAATCCATCTCCCTCCGTCGCTCGCTCTCCCCCACGCTCACTCACTCCTTTTCACCGGGCTGAGGAGGGCTGAGGAGAGTCCCCTTTCAAGTGGGTGTTGTCGGGACAGACCTGGGAAGGAGGCTGCCTGCCAAACACCTTTAAGAGGAGCCGTCCCTCCCTGTCAGAAGATCGTCTCCCTCCTTCAGTTCAGTGACCGCCTGAATTGTTCCTTGTCTCGGCAGAGCCGGAGGATTGAAAGCAGCAACGTCAAACCCCTGTGCAGCTAGCAGGAATGGAAACAGACTCTCCCTTGTATCTCAACAGATATTTAGTTTTACTCTTGGTAAACTACAAGGCTAAAGGGCCGGCCGTGGCACCAGATCTAAGGAATGAAATACAACACAATCATCATCGTTATGCCCATCATTGCCCCTTTAACCTTCCGTTGTCTCTCTCTGACCACCGTCACCCTCCGTCGGTTCACTGAGATTGCCACACTCATTGCTTCCAACACACACCTGATCTCCAATTTTGCAGCCAAAAGAAAAGTGATAGGCTTTCTTAACCATAGTGTTTATACTGCACTTTTGTGATGTAAAAGTCACCTCACCACAAACATAGCACAAGTTATCTGCACTGTTCACACAAGTACGAGGCATCTCTGCTCACTTTGGCTAAAGAGAAATGGGTCCTTTGCAAAATCAAACACTGACAAATAAGAGAGCAAGACACTGTATGATTTCTAGAGCTGATATAGGGCAATTGGTTCAGCTTCATTATGATTGCATCATCCATGACTTCTAGGAATAACATGATGCAATTCATATCATGTATGAGGCAATACCAGCTTCAGATTGTATCCTTCATTGTTTTGCCTAAAAAGCAAGTACTGTCCAAAGCCATTCATAGATTTATTCATAGATCCAGTCAAAGATGTAGTTTAGTCATTACTGGTTTAAATTGAGATCCCGTCCCTTTATAACTCACTTATCCTCCCCCATTCACAAGTCAAGGGTCATAAATACTGACTCAATAGCATATCTTGAAAACTAGAGCCAATCAAGAATTTTAAGCATCATTTTCGTTCTCAGTGACCCAGAATTAGTAAAGTTGGACTCCATTTATTTCAGAAGCATTTTGGCTGTAGAGCAGTGTAACAAGCCTCTCCTAGCTGCCTCCTGGTGGGGGGAGGCTGGGGAGCTGTGGGGACCTGTTTGAGAGGGTCACTAGTAGCAGCGTAGCACAGGAGGTGTCCTATCGGGTTGAGTCATTGCAGATGATGATGTAGTGCAGCAGACCCCCGTTTTGCCAACCTTGCATTAGGCAGCTTTCCATGTTAAGCGAACTCCCAGTGCCCACAGGTGCAGCAGCCGGCGATTTGTCCTGTGGCCGCTAGGTGGCGCTGCAGCCTCGCACTTTCCCGTTCCCCCGGGTATGGGAAGGTTTGAGAAGGTGAGCTGGCTCCACCCGGCCCCGGGGAGATGCCGTCAGTGGGGTCTGCTGTGTAAGGGCTGAAAGTCAATTTTACTGGCATTTTATGATCTTTCAATCATGAAGGGGAGCAACTGCTTACCCTGACTGAAGCATCTTATCTCGTTTCCAAATTGAAGTGTCTCCTCTTTGTGTGCGAAGAGACAGTTTAAGGGGACGCCACAAACGGGAGATGCTTTTGGTTTGGAAAACAAAATATTTTTGCAAAGATTTTTCATCCAAATTGATTTAGGATTAATGGGGTCAAATTCCATGCTGTGCCCTGTGGCTTTAAGGCATTGGAGAACTGCTGAAGAGGTTAAAGGCCGCAGAGCTGGGTAGCTGGGCATGGGGCCTCCAAAGTTATTGTGCTGTGGTGAGACTGAGCAGTTGTGGGGATTGTGCAAGCTGTGGTGTTTACATGCACATAGAAAATGTAATGAAACTCCATTTTTAAAACCACTCATGTCTGGGAATGGAAGAGAAGCTCTTTGAAATAAGTGTCCCCTTCATACTCTTCAAGATCACTGGCTCCAACACTCAGCTGCCTCAGGGAACTCAGTGGTGGTGCATTTGAGGGTGGATCGAGAGGTTTCTGGTTCAAGTCCAGCTGCTCTCTTACATGTCCTCTTTTTTAAGTGATCTATATTTTCATATCCATCTCCTGTATGTTCAGGAGTTCTGCTGAACGGGGACGTGAAATGAATTTAATCATTCAGTATATTCCTGTTAAAATGTACAAACACTGAGCAAAGCTGTCCATCAGCTGAAATCCATTCCGGTCCCCTGAGGTGGTAGTTTGTTTTCATTCTTGAAACAAAGATAGAGTACGACTGTAGATGTGCAGGTCCTTGTTCTCCACGAGCGATGCTGTGCAGAAGAAGAAGAACCAGTGGCAATCAAGTGGACACTAGGGAGTTTAGACTTGCCTTCCAAGGGAGTATTGGGGCAAAAGACATATCTGGCTTCAAGACTACGCTTAATACGTTTATGGAGGATGGTATGATGGGCTAGCCTAATTTTGGCAATGAATTTGGCAATTGATCTTTGATTCTCAGCAGGTAAGTATGCCCAGTGGTCTGGATGGGATGTTAGATGGGTTGGGATGTGAGTTACTGCAGAGAATTCTCTCGTGGGTGCTGGCTGGTGAGTCTTGCCCACATGCTAAGGGTTTAAGTGATCAGCATCTTTGGGGTCGGGAAGGAATTTTCCTCCAGGGCAGATTGGCAGAGGCCCTGGAGGTTTCTCGCCTTCCTCTGCAGCATGGGGCACTGGTCACTTGCTAGAGGATTCTCTGCAGCTTGAGGTCTTCAAAGCACAATTTGAGGAGTTCAGTAAGTAAGACATAGGTTAGGGGTTTGCTATAGAAGTGGATGGGTGAGATTGTGTGGCCTGCGTTGTGAAGGAGGTGGGACTAGATGATCATTATGGTCCCTTCTGACCTTCGAGTCTATGAGCCCATGAGACCATGGGAGGGTGGGGAGGAGCTGTGAGGCTGGCGGGTGTGTGCGGTGCAGGGCATTTGGAGTGTGGGGGCTGCTGGGGGGCCGGTGGGTGCCTGGGCTGCTGCTGCTGCCCCAGCCGGGTCTGTATGGGGGAGAGATCTGCATTAGCCCCCTTTGTGCCCAGCTCTGGGGGGCAGGGAGGGTTCGGACTCTTTGCGGTGGCTGGAGCCAGCCGCTGAGCCGGAGCCTGCCGGCGAGGGGAGAGACCTGGGGGAAAGAGCTGCGGCTGAGCAGGAAAGTGAGTCTGGAATTCAGCTCTCACCGCCCCAGATCTGCTGCTGAAGCCAAAGCAGAGGGTTCTTTTGGTTCAGTTCTTGGGTAACCTGCATTGAGCTGTGCGCTCATTGCTTACAATCCCTTCAAGCCTATCTTTGCATAGTTAATCAATGTGTGTTCTATTTCCCCCTAAAACTCTTCGTGTTGCTAGATGTGGTTGGGGCACCTGCTCAGGACCAGAGACTGGTGCATGATCCTCTCCACTTGGAGGGAGGAGCAGACTGGGTAATAAAGTGATCCCGTCAGGCTTTTGGCCAGGGCAAGACGCTGCAGCACTGGGGACCTAGGCTGGGGAGCTGGGGAGAAGCTTCCTGGTCCCTGCAGCTGGGTGTGTCCCTGCCTGTGCAAAGGTTTGTGTGAGTGCAGGGACGGGAGCGAGCTGCATCTTCTCCCAGCAGCAGTGTGAGAGGGAGCCCAGGCTGGGGAGACAGAGAGCTCAGCGGTACCCCAGCTCCAAGTTGCACCCCGGGGGGCCTTTAAACGTTAGGAACCATCAGAGTTAAGGTGACGTTTATAAACTTTGTGCAGTGCTGTTGTGCATGTGTGTTATGATACAGACTCACAAGCGTGGCCTTGGGGTGAATTCTCTGCCCCCGACAGCCTGTGAGCGCGAGGAGGAGCCTCCTTGGGGTTTTCCCCTTTCCCACTGCTAATTGAGTGAGAAGACTCAAAGATCCAGGGCCTAGAGCTGCAGGTAGAAACCCTGATAGAGAATAGAAGGGGGTTTGAGAGGCTGATGGAGCAATGGCAAGAAGTAACCGAAGGGGAATGCCCAGGGGCACAGGGGGGAGCAGGGGCTGAGGCCAAAGAGGGGGGACCACCAGAGGAGGAAGATGGGCGGTGGAAGCATGTGACCGTGAGAAGCAGGCCTAGGAAAAGAAGAGCCAGTGAGGGGGAAATTGAGCTAAGGAACAGGTTTGAAGGATTGGAGAATGAGGAAGGGGTACAGGAAGTGGTAGCTGACAGTGGGAGGCCAAAGAAAAAGAGACGAGCGGCCAGTCCCATAGAAAAAGGGGAGGAGTCGATGGAGGTAGCACCAAGTGTGGGCCCAGGGAGGATACAGGATGGCTTAAGGGGAACCACAAGGGATGATAGGAATGGAAGGAGCTTGCAACCAGGGGGAACAGGGGATAGGTTAGAGGACCGTGCTGTCCCCAGGCGAAGGCAGGTCTACGTTATTGGGGATTCCATACTGCGAAGGTTGGACAGGCCTGTGACCAGGGCCGATCCGGAGAACAGAAGGGTGTGCTGTCTACCGGGTGCTAAAATATGGGATGTGGACCTGAGGTTGAAAAGGATCCTAAGAGGAGCGGGTAAGAACCCTTTGATCATCCTTCATGTAGGAACGAATGACACGGCTAGATTCTCGCTAGAGAGGATCAAGGGAGACTATGCCAGGTTGGGTAAGACGCTCAAGGAAATTGAGGATCAGGTGATCTTCAGTGGGATTCTACCTGTCCCTAGGGAAGGGCGCCAAAGGGGTGAGAGGATCATGACGATTAATAGTTGGCTGAGGGAGTGGTGTTACAAGGAGGGCTTTGGGATGTATGGGCACTGGGAGGCTTTTGGGGACAGACAACTGTTCTCAAGGGATGGGCTCCACCTAAGTAGGGAAGGAAGTAGACTTCTAGGAGGGAGGCTGGCTCATCTGATTAAAAGAGCTTTAAACTAGACACTGGGGGGAGACGGTCGGGAGAGGTCCTGGTGCTTTCCACGCCAAATTTATACATTGGGAGTGAGGACAACAAGATAACAACAGATATAGCCAGAGGGGGGCGGTTACAGGTAAGGAAGAGGGGGGGGACGGATACTAGATCTATAAGTCATACTGGAAGTACTGTGTCCCTACCGAGTTGGGTGAAAAGAGTGAGAGGAGCCCAACAGGAAAAATTAGGATGTTTGTTCACCAATGCGAGAAGCTTAGGTAACAAAATGGAGGAACTGGAGCTCCTGGTCCGGGAATTGAAACCGGATATCGTAGGAATAACCGAAACATGGTGGAACGGTAGCCATGACTGGAGTACAGGTATGGAAGGGTATGTGCTGTTTAGGAAAGACCGATGCAAAGGTAAAGGTGGGGGAGTAGCACTGTATATCAATAATGAGGTGAAATGTAATGAGATAACTAGCAATGCAATGGATAATACAGAGTATGTTTGGGCAATGGTCACATTGGGGAAGAAAACTACCAGAGCCTCACCCGGGATAGTGATTGGGGTGTGCTATAGACCGCCAGGATCTAGCCTGGAGACAGATAGAGAGCTCTTTAATGTTTTTAAGGAGGTACACACTAATAGGAACTGCTTGATCATGGGGGACTTTAACTTCCCGGATATAGATTGGGAAACAAATGCTAGTAATAATAATAGGGCTCAGCTTTTCCTAGACGTGATAGCTAATGAATTCCTTCATCAAGTGGTTGCTGAACCGACGAGGGGGGATGCCATTTTAGATTTGATTTTGGTGAGTAACGAGGACCTTGTTGAGGAAATTGTTGTAGGGGACAACCTTGGCTCGAGTGATCATGAGCTAATTCGTTTCCAAATAAATGGGAGGATAATCAATAGTGCATCTGAGACTAGGGTGTACGATTTCAAAAGGGCTAACTTTACTAAATTAAGGCGACTAGTTAGGGAAGTGGACTGGGCTAACATATTTAGGGATCTAAGGGCAGATGACGCCTGGGGTTACTTCAGGTTGAAGTTGCAGGAGTTGTCAGAGGCATGTATCCCGAGAAGGGGGAAACGGCTCGTAGGTAGCAGTTTTGGACCGAGCTGGATGAGCAAGCGTCTTAGAGGGGTCATTAAGAAAAAACAGAAAGCGTACCAGGAGTGGAAAATGGGAGGGATCAGCAAGGAAACCTACCTTATTGAGGTCAGAGGGTGCAGGGAAGCTGTGAGAAAGGCAAAGCGATGAGTGGAGATGGACCTTGCGAAGGGGATTAAAACCAATAGCAAACGGTTTTTAGCCATATAAATAGGAAGAAAACCAAGAAAGAAGAAGTGGGACCGCTTAAAACTTTAAACGGGGAGGAGATTAGGGATAATCTTGGAATGGCACAATATCTGAACGAATACTTTGCCTCGGTCTTTAATGAGGCTAATGAAGGGCTAAGGAATAGTGATAGAGGGACCGATGGGAATGAAGATATGGGGGTAGACATTACGGTATCTGAGGTAGAAGCCAAACTTGAACAGCTTAACGGAAGTAAATCGGGGGGCCCGGATAATCTTCATCCTAGAATATTAAGGGAATTGGCGAGGGATATTGCTAGCCCGTTAGCGATAATCTTTAATAAATCCCTAAATTCGGGGATTGTACCGACTGACTGGAGATTAGCTAATGTAGTTCCTATATTCAAGAAGGGGAAAAAAAGTGACCCGGGGAACTATAGGCCTGTTAGTCTAACATCTGTAGTATGCAAAGTCATGGAAAAAATCTTAAAAGAGAGAGTGGTTCCGGAG
The DNA here is from genome assembly GCF_016161935.1 of Mauremys reevesii. Classification (NCBI taxonomy): domain Eukaryota; kingdom Metazoa; phylum Chordata; order Testudines; family Geoemydidae; genus Mauremys; species Mauremys reevesii. The sequence goes on from NC_052639.1 coordinate 32,203,390, forward strand.
CATAAGGCCGATGGCAACTGGGATAGATTACAGCATGGATTTACGAAAGGTAGATCGTGCCAAACCAAACTGATCTCCTTCTTTGAGAGAGTAACAGATTTTTTAGACAAGGGAAATGCGGTGGATCTAATATATCTGGATTTCAGTAAGGCGTTTGATACAGTACCGCATGAAGAATTACTGGTTAAATTGGAAAAGATGGGGATCGAAATGAAAATCCAGAGGTGGATAAGGAGCTGGTTAAAGGGGAGACTGCAGAGGGTAGTATTGAAGGGGGAAATGTCCGGTTGGAGGGGGGTTACCAGTGGAGTTCCTCAAGGTTCGGTTTTGGGTCCGATTTTATTCAATCTATTTATTGCTGACCTGGGAACCAAGAGTAGGAGTGGGCTGATAAAGTTTGCGGATGACACCAAGTTGGGGGGTATTGCCAATTCGGAAGAGGATCGGGATATTCTCCAGGGAGATTTAGATGACCTTGTAAACTGGAGTATTAGTAACAGGATGAAATTCAATAGTGAGAAGTGTAAGGTTATGCATTTAGGGATGACTAACAAGAACTTTAGTTATAAGCTGGGGACGCACCAGTTGGAAGTAACAGAGGAGGAGAAGGACCTAGGAGTCCTGGTTGATCGTAGGATGACTATGAGTAGGCAATGTGATGTGGCCGTTAAAAAAGCTAATGCGGTCTTGGGTTGCATTAGGCGAGGTATTTCTAGTAGGGATAAGGAGGTGCTAGTCCCGTTATATAAGGCGTTGGTGAGACCTCATTTGGAGTACTGTGTGCAGTTTTGGTCTCCCATGTTTAAGAAGGATGAATTCAAACTGGAACAGGTACAAAGAAGGGCCACTAGAATGATCCGAGGAATGGAAGGCCTTTCATATGAAAGGAGACTTGAGGAGCTCGGTTTGTTTTCCTTAACCAAAAGAAGGATAAGAGGAGATATGATCGCACTCTTTAAGTATATCAGAGGGATAAATACCAGGGAAGGAGAGGAATTATTTCAGCTCAGTGCTAATGTGGACACGAGGACAAACGGATATAAATTGTCAGTCAGGAAATTCAGGCTTGAAATTAGACGAAGGTTTCTAACCATCAGGGGAGTGCAATACTGGAACAGCCTACCGAGGGAAACAGTGGGGGCGAAGGACCTCCATGACTTTAAGATTAAGCTAAATAAGTTTATGGAGGAGATGGTATGATAGGATAACGGGCTTAGTCAATAGGTCAATTAAGTGCCACACTGGTAAATAGTACAATGGGTCAATGGTATGATATAATCTTTTCCAGAGGGTTTGGCTGGAGAGTCTTGCCCGCATGCTCGGGGTTCAGCTGACCGCCATATTTGGTGTCGGGAAGGAATTTTCCTCCAGGGAAGATTGGCAATGGCCCTGGAGGTTTTTCGCCTTCCTCCGAAGCATGGGGCAGGGGTCGCTTGCTAAGGAGTGGGTGGATCGGCTTATGTGGCCTGCATCTTGCAGGAGGTCAGACTAGATGATCATAATGGTCCCTTCTGATCTTGAATTCTATGATTCTATGATTCTATGATAAGACAGACGTCCCTGTGGAGTAGATAAGAGCCTCAGAGAGGTTTCATGTTGTAGCACCTCAGCTCCTACCTATTACTTGGGAACAGCTTGGCTCCTACCATTTTCGGGGCATTCAGAGAAATGGACCCCTGAGCCCCAGAAGGAACTGCAAGGGAAGCCCAGAGCTCTCACTTCAGATGCCAGGCAGAAGCCCTGAGCCCAGGTACCCAGAGTGCCGTCAGGAGTTGGGAAGGGCATGAAAGTCCTGAGCCCAGTGCCCCAGCCCTGGCTGCAGCCACAGGGGGCCAGAAGCTCTGAGTCCGGGCACCCAGAGATGTGACTGGAGCAGAAGCTGCCAAGGCCAAAGCCCTGAGCCCAACACCGGGCTGATGCAGCACACTCACTTCTGCATTGCCTCTGCAAGTGCGTCTGATATCCCCACGGAGAGGAAGTCCTGTCCCCAGCCGGGCAGAGAAAGAGCTAGGAGGCCCCTACTGGGTTCTCCTGGCTGGGGGGTCCAGCAGGACAGGGAGATCGGATTTCACGGGCAGGGCTAATTCGATCTAGCCAAAATGGCACAACAAGAACCAATGGCTGTCAGCTGAAGAGTAAAAATTTCGTAACCTTTTAATCATTTTTGAAAATCCTGACTTTCTTTTCCTAATTATTTTTGGTTTATTTTATTAATGAAAGCAAACTTAAGTAATGTTAAATGAAGGGGTTTTGGTTTGTTACTTTCCTTATTTTTTCTTAATATATAATAGTTTTTCTTTCTATGTACTGTTTAAACAATGAAGCTCTTACTCATCTGTTCTTTTCAATATATATTTTATTGCCATTCTTATGTTTGTGAAGGTCCCTTTTTCACCACTCAATCCTGTGTTTATCAGAGAATTGAAAGTAATTAAATTAAACTGTATTAAAACAAAACTCATTTTATGCAACTTCAGTTTCCGCTAAAGTTCTAAGCTATAACCCTGAATGTGCAAGGAGCAGATAAACAATATCCAAGAAAAAGAGCTGGAATTTTTCATCTTATTTTCACCTAGTCCCTACTAAGGAAAGTAGCAAACAATTGCCCTTTGTAAAGAAACACTGCACCCTACTACAGTACAAACTCAAATGAGCACAGCAGGAAGCTATCGTGGCTATCCACATCTGGCCCTGTTTCTTTACAAACTTCCTTTCTGTAATGATGCTCTGGTAATAAGGGGGCAATCAGTCATCAAAGATAGCTCTTGCCATGGTAGCCAGGTTGCTATTCATTCTCCGCAAGTATGCAAATGAACTGGAGGGACGGGTGCTGAGTGCTGGATCCTCTCTGATGTCACAATGCTACTGCTCAGCCAGCACCAGGTAGCAGCAAATGTGCAGTGTGTATGAGGGGAGGAGGGGAACAGGGTTTCCCAGGGCTCCTGTTTCCCCAAATTTCCTAAAGAAGACAATAACCTAACTACATAGAACACGCATTAATGATGATGCCACACACATGATAATTAGTCACTGAAATTTGATTCAAGTCTCGCTTGGCTTTTTTAGAAACCAGGGTTCCAAAAAAGGAGAGACCTTGTAAAACAGAAAATGTTGATGCTCTGATGTATTTGCAGTTGTGTTAAAATTGAATACTGTGACGTTACATGTTGGGCAGCGTTTCTGTACATGTTTGCATGCTAGGCAGCTCAGTAAGGCAGAACAAACTTGGGACTTAGCACCAGTCAGTCAGCAGGTACCCAGTGAGTTGTGCCTCTCTGTTATAGGCAGTAGCCTATGTTCTCTCCCCCTGATTTTTGGGTTCTTATGTGCTATTGTTCTGGTCTTAATAAACAAATTGACAAGATATTGCAAACTTTTAGCAAGAATATTTTATGTTTTCTCTAACTTGTCTGCTTGTGTGCCACAAAACAGAAAAGCCACAGTCTAAAAAAAAAAAAAAATCTGAAGCCAAAAGTCCTTTCGAAAGGAAAAAAAAAAGAAAGTTTTCCAGCACAACATTTATTTCAGCTGGGAAATGTTGATTCCTTGTAATTGAGACATTCCCTGGGAACACGTCCATCTCAATGAGATGTTGTTTGGTGGGCTTCCCCACCAAAATGGAAGAGTGGAAGAGTTCAAAGGTTGTTGTAGGAGAGTCACAGCATTGCCACCCTCACTGCCGTCCTGCCTTCAGACCTGGGCTTGGAGGGAAGGAGCCACCAACCGTTCTGAAACTACAAGACATTCCCAAATGTGGAGGTGGCCACAGGTGTCAGAAGCCCTGAGCCTGGGCACCCAGAGATGTGGCTGAAGCAGAAGCTGCCAAGGCCAAAGCCCTGATCCCAATGACAGGCTGATGCAGTGCACTTGCTTCTGCACTGCCTCTGGAGGTGCATCTGATATCCCTACGGAGAGCATCCATACAGGGGAAGTCCTGTCCCAAATCCAGAAGACAAACAGCTAGGAGGCACCTACTGGGGTGCTCCTGCCTGAGGGGCTCCCAGCAGGACGGGGAGATCGGATTTCATGGGGCAGGGCTAATTCAATCTAGCCAAGAAAGGCACAACAAGAACCAATGGCTGTCAGCTGAAGCCTGAGAAATTCAAATGAAATGTAAGGCACACATTTTTGACAGTGAGAGACACTAGCCACTGGAACAAATTACCTAGGGGAAAGGTGGATTCTCTGTTTCCAGCTATCCTCACATCACAACTTGTTGTCATTCTGGAAGGTGCCTTTTAGTGAATTCCTACAAGCGATTGGGCTTAATATGGTGCTAAGTGTGTGAAATTTCATAGCCTGAGAAATAGAGGCCGGATTAGGCCATCAAATTGTTTCTCAACTGACACCTCTGTGAAAAACTCATTGTGGGGTGAGGAACAGACTCTGCTGTTTTACTGGGTAGCCTGCTTCCTCCACAGAAACAATAAAGACCAAGTCGGGAGATCTAGTGGAGCAACTCAAACATCGAACTGGCTGGCCAGGTGCAGACATCAGGCCTGCAAGGGAAAGGTGAGTGTGGCAGTGACTTCACAAAGGCCTTTGGCAGGAATTCAGCCTATTGGGCAAAGACGATGAGGCGGATGTGACCTCACAGAGCTCCCTTGACAACAGCCAGGCAGGACAGGGATGGGGCAGGGGGAAGCTCGGAGACCCCTGTAGCCTGGTTGCAGCAAGGCTCCATCTTTGCTGTCTCTCTGTGAGGACCAAGGGGATTGGTGGGGAGGAGATACTTTGTGAGTTTTTTTCATTTCTGTGTTTAGATTTTGTCGAAAGAAGTCATCACCTGTGTAGAAAGTAAGACAAAATATAGGCTCTGTGTACAAGATAGAGGATTCAAACCTGGGAACCACCAGCTCTGAAAAGACTTGGGGTCATGGGGGATAATCAGCTCCCCATGAGTTCCCAGTGGCCAAAGGAGCCATACAAAGAGCAGAATCTCAAGTAGAAATAGAGAGGTTCCATATTTGTGTACTGAGCACTGGTGCAACCACTCCTGGAAAATTGTGTCCACTTCTGGTGTCCACAGTTTGAGACAGATGCTCTCACATTGGACAGGGCTCACAGAAGAGCCACATGAATGATGAAAGGATTAGCAAACACTCCTTGTGCTGACAGAGTACAGGAGCTCATTCAAAGAGAAGGTTAAGCGGTGAGCCTAAGGGAAGAAATATTTACTAATGAGCTCTTCACTTTAGCAGATAAAGGTTAAGAGCAGACAATGGCTGAAAGTTGAAGCCTAGACCAATTCACACTAGAGAGAAAGCGCATTTTTAACCTCAGGGTTTGGAGCCATTCACCGAGGGTTGTGCTGGATCCTCCACAACTGGCCTTTTTTAAAAAAAATCAAGATTGTGTGATTTTCTAAACAATCTGCTTTAATTTCTGTGGGAATTATTTTCAGGGAAATTCAATGGCCGATGTTAAATAGAAAGTCAGACCAGAGTGGTTCCTTTCGGCCTTGGAATTTATGAATCTGTGACTCGCTGCGGGTGTTTGAAATTTGTCCTTTTGGGCTTCCCTCTTCCTCCTTTCCTCTTTTCTCATCTTCTCTTTCCTCTTATTCCATTTCTTCCTGCTGATATTCTTCCTGGGATCAGGTAATGAAAGTCTGCATCATCATGGAAATGCACAAGAGGACTGAATTAAGGATGCCCAGGGCAACACTTATTTGGACATTTGCTAACAAGAGAACGTAAAATTTCGTAACCTTTTAATCGTTTTTGAAAATTTTGACTTTGTATTTCCTAATTATTTTATGGTTTATTTTATTGATGAAAGCAAACGTAAGTAACGTTAAATGAAGGTTTTTTTGGTTTGTTAATTTCTATTTTTTCTTAATATATAATAGTTTTTCTTTCTATGTACTATTTAAACAATGAAGCTCTTACTCATCTGTTGTTTTCAGTATATATTTTATTGCCATTCTTATCTTTGTGACAGTCCCTTTTTCACCACTCAATGCTGTGTTTATCAGAGAATTGAAAGTAATTAAATTAAACTGTATTAAAACAAAACTCATTTTATGCAACTTCAGTTTCGTGAAAGTTCTAAGCTATTACCCTGAATGTGCAAGGAGCAGATAAACAATATCCAACAAAAAGCTGGAATTTTTCATCTTATTTTCACCTAGTCCCTACTAAGGAAAGTAGCAAACAATTGCCCTTTGTAAAGAAACACTGCACCGTACTACAGTACAAACCCAAATGAGCACAGCAGGAGGCTATCGGCTATCCACATCTGGCCCTGTTTCATTACAAGCTTCCTTTCTGTAATGATGTTCTGGTAATAAGGAGGCAATCAGTTGTCAAAGGTAGCTCATGCCATGGTAGCCAGGTTGCTAGTCATTTTCCCCAAGTATAAGAACATAAGAACGGCTGTACCGGCTCAGACCAAAGGTCCATCTGGCCCAGTATCTGTCTACCGACAGTGGCCAATGCCAGGTGTTCCAGAGCCAGAAGAGTACCCTGAAGTGACCTACCACAGGACAGGCCCAACAAAGAAAATAACAGAACGCCACTAGCCGTCACCTTCAGCCCCCAACTAAAACCTCTCCAGCGCATCATCAAGGATCTACAACCTATCCTGAAGGATGATCCCTCACTCTCACAGACCTTGGGAGACAGGACAGTCCTCGCTTACAGACAGCCCCCCAACCTGAAGCAAGCACACACCACACAACAACAATAATAACCAAGGAACCTATCCTTGCAACAAAGCCAGTTGCCAACTCAGTCCACATATCTATTCAGGGACACCATCATAGGACCTAATCACATCAGCCCCACCATCAGGGCTCCTTCACCTGCACATCTACCAACGTGATATATGCCATCATGTGCCAGCAATGCCCCTCTGCCATATACATTGGCCAACCCAGACAGTCTCTACATAAAAGAATAAAGGACACAAATCAGACGTCAAGAATTATAACATTCAAAACCAGTCGGAGAACACTTCAACCTCCCTAGACGCTTGATTACAGACCCAAAAGTCGCAATTCTTCAACAAAATAACTTTTCCAAAAAATTTCCCCATGCTAATTTTTCCCTAGTGTTACTCACACCTTCTTGTCAACTGTTTGCTATCCTGATTATCACTACAAAAAGTTTTTTTCTCCTGCTGATAATATCCCACCTTAATTGATTAATCTTGTTAGAGTTGGTATGGCAACCCCATTTTCATGTTCTCTGTATATATATCTTCTTACTGTATTTTCCACTGCATGCATCTGATGAAGTGGGTTTTAGCCCATGAAAGCTTATGCCCAAATAAATGTGTTAGTCTCTAAGGTGACACGAGTACTCCTCGTTCTATAAACTACAATAGGGCCAGGATTTCATCCCATGATATCAAAATTCATCTTAGTAAAAGTATCAATGAATCAGTTTGCAGGATTTATATCAAGCATCCTAAAGTAGTTTACATATTGCTCTAATTAAGAGATCATCTCTCTGCTGGAGAATGTTATCTTAGGATAATGGTCTCCCGCTGCCGAAGCATTTATGGAAAACATGTTGACGTGTGATATTTATTTTCAAAACAGAAGGCTTTGATCCTCTCTCAATGTTCTGTTACGATGACTTTGTTTCTGTTCAAATTATCAGAATATATATCTAATAATTTTCTCAGCTGAATGTTGAAGCAGTAACGTAACAGATGTTTCCCAAACAGTTATTGACCTGAAGCATCGTGATTCGTTTAGAACAACTTATTGTTTGATTCAGCCAGTCAGATCAGTTCAGTTTATCCATAAAAACACATCCAGAGAAAGTTGACAATGGTGATGGAGAGAGGGTGGGTGAGAGGGGCTGAGCTGTTGTCTTAAATACTCTTTATGCATCTGATTAATTAGCACAGATTTAATTTAATATACATCTAGTTTAAAATGGAAGAACTTTACTACTTACTCTCTACTTTCTCTTCATGTAAATTCAAGCATTGCACTATGCAAACTTGGGACAGCTATAATGTTAAAGAACCTGAATCTCTAAACAGGACTCAGGGAGGGCATTCGGATAAAAATCCCAGCACCTTCCCTCTTCTGACATTTGGGGAAGAGGAGTTATCTGGGCTTCTCCCCAGGGCATCGCCCTGATCCCACCCCCCTATATTTCATATTTACTGCTGATTGATAGATTTAACCCTCCAGTTGGTTTGGTGGCTTTAGCTGGTTTTGTCAAGCTCTGTTATTGTCTCTAATTCCTTCATCAGCACAGGAAAATACAATGAATCAGCCTGGCTGATTCTCCTCTGTGTGTCTTTAAAAATACAGTGAATTTAAAAGACACTATTATTGTTTATTTTTGTTTGCACAGGTTCCATTCTGGGAGCTATGTATACAAGTCATTGTTAAACCTCAGGAACATCTGAGTTCAACTCCTTTAAAATAATGTTTGAACTATAAAGAAAATTAAACAGTGATTTCTTTTGAAATGTCAAGCTATTTTGCCCTTTTCTAAAAAATTCTCCATGTCAACTAAGTCCTTGGATTGTTTGAAAACAAAATGTATTTTTGCATGGTAGAAAATTTTATGTTCAATACCCACATGAGTAACTCGTGGGTGCTGGGAATCCTTGCAAGGGGACACAAGGAAGCACTCTCCCTCCTCAGTATGCAAAATGGGAAAAGATCAATGGCTGGAGTAGCTTCCACTGCTCTAATACCCTATTAAAGTCAATGATTTAGGTACATAACTATAGGCACTCAAGTATGGAAATTTTGGCCTATGTGATTTGACCAGGGCCACAGTGGGAGCCAGTGTCAACGCTAGGATTAGTCCTTTGTTCTCATCCCTGAGCCCACTACATACTATATTGCCTCTTCTATTTGTCTGCCCTTTGTGGTCAAACGTCATGCTGGATGCTCAGCAGAAGAACTTGTGATGGTCCTAGTGTATCAACGGTAGCCTGAGTGGTGCTGCCCACTCCAGCTGCAAAATGATCTGGGGCCTTCCCAAAAATCAAAGAGCTTCTGGCTGTGATTTGTCAGTCCTCAAAGGCCAGCCAGGTGACTGTAAATAACTTACAATCATTAGGAAAAATTAGTATCAAGATTCCAACTCTAGCAGTCAGACAACATTGGTTCAATTTACAAGAGATTACTTTTTATATTCCTTGGTTCCCCCCAAATTAGGAAGGGCCTGTGACCACAGGTCCTGCAGGGTACAAAGGGCAGGTCTACATCCCTTTTCTCTTTGTGCATAGTCCTGCCTGCTACCTTTTCAGTTTCAGTTCTGCTACCACAGCACTGATCAGCACATAAGAATAGGAAAGGGCACACACACAACTCCCCTCCTGGTGTTGGGAGGGGAACACAGGAATGTTATGTGCTCTTATTCAGCACATAGGAATGTTATGGAATAACATAGGAATGCCTTAGGGCACATAGGAAAGGGCACGCTGGTAGCACACGGCCAGGCGGACCAGTGTGCCTCTGGCTCCCAACGGGGCTGCGCACCTGTGTCTGTCTGTCTCCCCCCCACCTCCACCAACGTGGCCTGATAGTTCACGCTTGCGATCTGGTCACCCTCCCCCTCCGTCCATCCTTCACTCCCTTCCCTGCATCCCCCCAGCCCTGTCCTCTGTCCCGTCCCCTGTCTCGATCCGTCCCTGCCCCCTTCGTCCCCTCCGTCCCATCCCTGCATCCCCCCAGCCCTGTCCTCTGTCCCGTCCCGTCTCCATCCGTCCCTGCCCCCTTCGTCCCTGCATCCGCCGCTGAGCGGGGGGGCGGACTCCTCCTCGCTGACGTCATTGCCCCGCGCTGCCAGCCAGCTGCTTTGTTTGCGTCACGGCCCATCCTTACCCCCCTCCCTGCCCCACGTGTGCCGTGTGTTGGTGGTTGCCGCGGCGACAGTGGGCGGAGCCCGGGTGAACACGCTGATTGGGCGGGGGGGGCAGAAGGCGGTGACGTCACAAGTGGGGCGGTGTCACAGTTCCGAACGGACAGTGTCAGCGCTCTGGGCGCGAGCCCCGCCCGCGAGGACACCCCCTCCACCCCCCGCGCACCAGCTCGCAGCAGCAGCGGCTCCCCCCGGCAGCGGCGCGAGCAGGAACCCCGGGAGCCGTCTCGCGCCGCCCTCCTCCTGCTGCTGCTGCTGCTGCCCGGCGGCGGGACCGCGGCTGGCCCCGCCCCTGCTCCGGAGGCCCGTCCGAGCTGTAATTAAAGGGTTTTTGTCTGGCAACTTTTTCATATTTTTGGTGCAACGGTTTTACCCCCTTTGAGCCACTCCCCAGCTGGACTCTCCGCCGGGCTCCCAGCCCGAGCAGCGCCTGACACTTACCTGGGGTGGGGGGGGTGTCCCCCGCTCCCGGGGCACTTGATGGGTCACGGTGGCACAGCAGCGTGGATCCGGGTCCGAGCAGCGGCGTTACAGGGCTGTCTGGTTCTCTCCCCCGTGCTGTCTGCAGGCAGCCACCCGGCCAATTGGACACGGCTCTCAGCTGCACGCTGCTGCCCTCCCTGGCGATCCTCGCGGCGGGCAGGGAGAAAGCCCTGAGGCAGGCAGGTGTCAGCAATGCGAGTATCCCTCCCCACCCTGCACAGCCTGCCCGGTGCTCCGCGGTGCCCGGTGCTGGATCGCAGCGCAGGGGAGCTGCCCGGCCCCAGCTGGCGAGAGGGACCGGGGCTGAGCTGGGCTGCAAATGAACGGGAGGGGACGGACGGAGACAGGGGACGGGACAGAGGACAGGGCTGGGGGGATGCAGGGACAGGACGGAGGGGACGGAGGGGGCAGGGACGGATGGAGACAGGGGACAGGACAGAGGACAGGGCTGGGGGGATGCAGGGACGGGCGGAGGGACGAAGGGGGGGGACGGATGGAGACGGACGGGACAGAGGACAGGGCTGGGGATGCAGGACGGGACGGAGGGGACGAAGGGACAGGGACGGATGGAGACAGGACGGGACGGAGTACAGGGCTGGGGATGCAGGGACGGACGGGACGGAGGGGGCAGGGACGGATGGAGACGGAACGGGACGGAGGACAGGGCTGGGGGATGCAGGGACGGGACGGAGGGGACGGAGGGGCAGGGACGGATGGAGACGGACGGGACGGAGGACAGGGCTGGGGGCTGCAGGGACGGGACGGAGGGGACGAAGGGGCAGGGACGGATGGAGACGGGACAGGACAGAGGACAAGGATGGAGAGACGCAGGAAGGGAGTGAAGGATGGACGGAGGGGGAGGGTGAGCAGATCGCAAGCGTGAACTATCAGGCCACGTTGGTGGAGCTGGGGGGGAGACAGACAGACACAGGTGCGCAGCCCCATTGGGAGCCAGAGGCACACTGGTCTGCCTGGCCGTGTTACCAGCGTGCCCTTTCCTATTGGGGTGCGCCCATGCTGTGCCACAGAGCTCCCCTGCCCAGCAACCCCCTACAACTCTTCCACCACAAATGCACAGTGCTGTGCACACACACCTCGCCCAGCACACCCCTGCCCACAGCCCCACCACAGCTGCCCAGCACCCCACACAGAAACCCCCACTCTCTAGTTTCCCAATACACACAGATTTCCCCTCCCTTCCTTCCTCCCTCCCAGTGCCCTTCCCCACAGCCCCACACCATAACTGCACAATGCCCCACACAGACCCGCAGTGCCCTGACACACACAGATCTCCCCCATAGCCCAGCACCCTGTTTTTCACTCTTGTTTTTTCAAGACCCAAAGGGAGAAATCCCCTCCCTCCTCCTACTCCATGGGACGAGGGAAGCGGGGATTGAGCTTCTCTATGAATAGCTCCAGTGCCTGATTCTGCTTGAACTTACTTTTCCTGAAAGAGGCACCATTTTTCTCAGTTTTACCGTCACCCCTGGGGTTCTGAATAACAGCAGTGAAACTGACCAAAGCTGCTAGTGCTTGGCAGCATTGTGAGGCGGAATAGAAGCTCTGGAACTGCCAGTTTGCAGACTCAGGAAGACAGGTCTGCACTGGTTTACATTTGGAAGGTTATCTTCAGATAATGAAAGCTGGGCATGTGCTTTCTTCAGTCCCTGACAATGCATGGCAGAGAATACAATTATTAAAGAAAAACAGTTTTAGCCCCTTTTTGCACAGTTACCTGCACTTATACAGGTTGCAACCTGATATTCCTTGCACAATCTACACGTTTGGGTGCATCGGTAATGCCCTAATTGTATTACCGTTGCACCGTGATTTTGCTTGGTTCTTTTTAACCAAGGTGAAGTATTCCTAGAAAATAGGTGAAACATTTGGATTTGTAACAGTAATGTAAATACTGTGATAAATTCAGTGCCCCTGGCTTCCCATGGTTCCACAATCATAGAAATGGCACTGGAATTGACTTTTATCTTCAGAATTCTTCCCCCCTCCCTCCGCAGATCACCATAAGAACTTCAGGAAGGGCATTTGAAATAACACATAAAAGCGATTCCATGCACAAGTCTAGAGTGTTTTCTGTTTCTCTGGAATTTGGCAGTCTATGGTGCTTAATACGGGCATATATGTTTGATTACTATAGAAATTTTTCAGATCCTGTAAAAAAAAGTCTGTCTTCACAGAATCCTCTCATCATTGGTACAGAAAGTGAATCAGAAGTGCTGCAGTATTTTAGGGTTTCTGGATTTGTTTTACTCCAGGAAACAATTTTGGTGCTTTTATTATGCCAGATAATTACAAAAAATGTACTATCTTAAAAATATTGGTGATTGGCAGCAGTAGCCCTGGAAACGAAAATGGGTGAGATTTTCAAAAGAGAGTAAGTGATTTAGGAACATAAGTCTCATTAACTTTTAATGGGACTGGCATTTCTAAGTCATGCAGTTTTCAATGTCTCACCCATCATGTAAAATAGGGCTTGAATTTTCTATGATTTAGTTGACCACTGGCATGTACTTTCAGTATTTTCAAAAAGCATATACCAAATGGTAAATTAGAACATGCTGTAGCATGGCTAGTGCTGAATTATCAGACAAGTAGTTTCAAAACTTCCAATTTTTTATGCAGTATGTAGCTATTTATTTGTTCTAAAATCCATACTCTTACTGGCAGACTATTCTCATACCTTGTAACCTTGTATGACTCTTACATAAACAAAGTTGTAGCTTCTAGTAGAGACTTAACTGATTTGCTCCGCTCTTTGTGTTATAGAGGAAAATCTTGTTCTCAGATGCCGATTCTTGAAATGATGAGGGTTTGTCGATCCCATAAATCACCTTCTTTCAAGGCCGGATCAGATATTCAAACAAGGTTATGAACCTCCTTACTTGTACAGTCATAATTCCAAAACAGGTCGATCAAGAGGAGTTAAGTCCCTGCCCTGTATAATTTATAAACATGAAGCTGAGTAACCTTGGATGACTAAATTAAACTCTAAAATAATAATGAAAAGCTTAGCTTTATTTTAGCAAACTGGTATTACAAGTTTCATGACATAAATGTTAATTATCAATATCTTTGGCACTAGACAATGGATTTTTCTCTGCACAAAGTCCATTTCTTGGCAGAGGATACATTGGGAACTATCAATATAAAAAGGATTAATGTGGAGACATGAAGAATAATAAAACATTAAGGATGTTATCTAACTATTTCAAATAGAGAGAAAGAGGTACATGTCTACCTATAATATGAGTTTTAGGATCAGCGGGCTCAGTTGTTTACAGATTCTGAATGATGCTTTGTTTTGATTCTTGTGAAAGCTTCCTTATTTATTTTCGTGGCCCAGGGTTGTCTCCCTAGTTTCCCTGTTTATATATTATATAATAAGCATGTTAATCAAGGGTGATCATGTTAGGTTCTTTTCATCCGTGGTTTAAAACAATTAGAGAAACTCTTTCTTTCCCCCCCCTTAGCTTAGTCTGCAGAAAAATTCACAAGATGAAATAAGCTCTGTGTGGGTTTTTCCCATGTAGAGCAGTGAAATTGTCCTATTTGTTTTTCTATTTAATTTAATTTAATTGTCGAGTAATTGATAGAATTAGAAACCACAGATATTAAGAAAGATTACACCAGAGGTTATCAAGGTAATTCACTGGACTGCATTTCTGGTATCTTTTGGATGATGCTGCAGAATATTTGGGGCACGGGACCATTGTTTTGTTAGACAGTGCCTAGAACAATGAGGCCCTGAACCCTGATTGGTACAAATCATAATAGAAAGAACTGGGTGGAAATTGCTGAAGGGCCCGATCTTGCTCTAATTGAAGTCAATGGAAAAAATTCCATTGATTTCAGTGGTGTAGAATTGAACCACAAAGGAGGCAGTTGGGGAGGATACCGCTGGGATAGGTTTACAGAAGGACAAGTGGCATTTGGGACTTCAGACACCTTGCAGAGCCAGAATGAAGTGACATACACAGAAGCAAAGACAGAGGGGTGGTTGGTGAAGCTATTAACAGCTGGGAGGTCCAGATATGTGAGCCACACTCAACAAAGTGAACATGTACAAGCACCGGGGCCAGAGTTTATTGTTTCCTGGATACTTTAAACAGGATCATTACATGCTGAAATAGATGAGTATTGCTAGAGTTATGAAGGCAAAATTGTCCTGTTAGATTGCACCTGGGGAAATCTGGGTTTTGTTTTATCTGTTGGTTTTATGGTTACTGTATATTTTGTTCCTGTCCTCTTTATAAAGTGCTGCTGATTTTTATATTGTTCCTTTTTCATTTGATGCCAGGGCCTTATTATATCCCGTTGTTGTTTTTAGGCTACTCTTGTGGAGTATGAAATATAATTAAAAGGCCACATTTTCAAAGGATCCTCCTCTATTCAGGCGTGTAGAAGTTTTCATGCAAATAGCAGCATGTGCATGTTTCAGGTAACAGCAGATGCATGCACAGGTGATAGATTCAGACTTGCAGTGCTCAGAAAGTGTGCATACAGATATTTGCATGGATTTAAATAGAGGCCACTTTTTGAAAACGTGTCAAAAATATCAGTAAGTTAGGCCACCTTATAATTAGGTTACATTTAAATAGCTACATAAGTGGGATCAGGAGATCTACTTTGTCCTGAGCTGTTACAATTGAAAAGTGCTGGGTCACTTTAATAATTTCAAACCCTATAAAGAACCCCTTGTTATGGCAGGAGTCTTGTAGGTGATGTATGTGATGATGAATATGCCAGAAAAATTCCAAGATATCGTGTGTAATTGAGCAAAACCCCAGGTTTAATGGAATTGAAAAGTACTTGTGTCACAGATGTAGGCAATTACTGTTCATAAAGGCACCCACAACTTGAAAATCATTTCAATCAGAAAATGCTGCATCTACTATTGTTACAATTAGCCACGGAGGTTGCTGTCACTGAAAGGGATTAATGAAAAATAACATTTTCATCTCTTGTTTTCATTTGTTTGCTGTGTGCATTTGGCAGGTCTCTGTGTAATAGTCCTTGTGTGATGGTGCCTGCCCTTCCCTATGCTACTGAAGAATGTGCTGATCAGTACTGTGGTAGCAGAACTGAAACTGAAAAGGCAGCAGGCAGGACTATGCACAAAGAGAAAAGGGATGTAGACCTACCCTTTGTACCCTGCAGGACCTGTGGTCACAGGCCCTTCCTAATTTGGGGGGAACCAAGGAATATGAAAAGTAATCTCTTGTAAATTGAACCAATGTTGTCTGACTGCTAGAGTTGGAAGCTTGATACTAATTTTTCCTAATGATTGTAAGTAATTTACAGTCACCTGGCTGGCCTTTGAGGACTGACAAATCACAGCCAGAAGCCCCTCGAGGTTTGAAACCTGTTCAGTCTCAGTCATCTGGTGAGAGTTGAATTCTAGGCATGGAAAAACGAGCTTAAGGAGGCAGAATTTTATTGTGTACCTGGGATTTTGTCCCTTAGATTCACTGGGGACATTGGGGTTTGTCCTTTGTTTCACCTTTTCATGCCTCCCTCCTCCCTCCTTTCTCTTCGTCTCTTGCTTCTTTTATCCTCTCTTCTATTCCCCACCCAAAACCAGGAGAGGTGTGTGTGTGTGTGTGTGTGTGTGGGGCAGTGATCCCCACCAGTGACCTGGGCCATCCTTTGGGCTCTCTGGTGAGAACTCTCAGCCTCCCATCCTCAGTTTCTACCCTGATTGGCTGAGCAGGGGGTTATTGCCAGAGAAGAGACTCAGGTCTTGTTGTTCTTTTTTAAGACCAAGTAAATAAGTCATAAGCAGTTGTATGTTTGATGAATTTTGCTGCTTCTCTGCATTAATTGTCTCTGAGCAGTTCATGATTCTCTCTGACATTCCAGTTCTCCTAAAATACTGGCTGAATATTTACTGTGCACTGTTGCTGGTCTGGAGCTCATCTGAGAGCACTTTACTCAGATCATTCAATGTCGGAAATTTAAGATCCGATGCTTAGTTTGAAAATCAGGGCTCTTGGGTCTTATTCCCAACTCTGCCACTGATTATGCGACCTAAGACAAGTCAATTATCCTTTCTCAGCCTTATCTTCTCCCTCTTTCAAGTAGGGATAATAATGATCCGCTCCTACCTACCTCACGGTGGGTGGAGATAGGGCCAACTATAGGTTTTTTGCTGTCCCAAGCAAAAAAAAAAATTGACTGCCCCCACCCCAGCCCTGGGCTCCTCCCTGAATCTCCCTGCTGCCCCAGCCCTGGGCTCTGCCCCTCCACCCACACCCCCTGCTGCCCCAGTTCTGGGCCTCCCCCCAACAACCTGTACCCCCCTGCTGCCAGCCCTGGGCTCTCCCCCACACACCCGCACCCCATGCCATCCCAGCCCTGGGCTCTCCCCCACACACCAGCACCCTCTGCCACCCCAGCCTTGGGATCTTCCCCACACATGCACCCCGTGCTGCCCCAGCTCTGGGCTCCCCCCGCCCACTTGCACCCTCCTTCCACCCCAGCCCTGGGTCACTGGTAACTTGCTCCCAGAGTGGGTCATTCAGCAGGAATTTTGGATGTGCACAGAACACAGACAGGATTGGTTCCCATATGGTTACAGAACTGCAGTAACATGGAAAAATTTCCAGCTTGTGTGATTAAAGGATATCTGGATGCATATTATAAGACTGTCCTACAGAAATGAGGAAACGTTGAGGTGCCTTTATTATTCTTATGTTCCATTCTTTGTTTCTAGGGGCAATTTGCCAATGCAATATCACTGTCTTCCTTTTAAACAAATAAAACTATAAAACAAACAAACAAAGGCAATGGCTGTTGAAAATAGCAATTCCAGTCCTAAAAACCACTGGGAAGCATTTCTTGCTCAAGTTTATCCTACTTTTTCTACAGCAAATTACAGTGAATCAGTATATTTGATTTGGGAGAAATGAAGTAACAGCTGCCCAAATTGAGCTTCAGCACTCCTGAATTTTGAGGGTGTTCAAATCTGAAGGCAGGTGCTAGATTCCCTTTCTGAATATTAGCTAAATCTGGAAAGGAAAAGTCAATTTCTGCTTCGATGGCTCAGAAGTGGAAATCCTCTACGTGCCTGGTACTGTATCTATAGCTGCCCAGGTCCCGTAGAGCCTCTCCTCCTTACTCTTAAATTCTAGTGGGATCCACGTACCTCCCTTGCTAGGATTCAGATAAAGAGGGAACTGTCCATTTAGTCCACCCAATTCCTTCCTTGGGGCTGCAAGGTGAGGTCACACCAGTATCTCTAATCCAGTCTGGGGATGTCTTCTGAAGGGGATATCTAGGGCAAAGCCTTCTACAACTTGGGCACACTGTTCCCATTCACAGTGCCACCCCGCTCTAGCAGTGAGCTCTCCATTGACAGCAAGCTGCAGCTTGAGGTTTCAGCTACCGCACTCCCTCCTCCCTTTCCTGTTGATAGCGGCCAAGGGAATGCTGAGAAATGTAGTTTTTTCCTGCTCCAGAGCTGGCTCTATAGGCAGGGAGCTAACCAAGGAACTACAGCTCCCAGGGCCCCCTGTTGGTTCTCAGCTCCCAGGCTGGATCCCTGCTGGCTGCCGCCCCTGCAAATGGGCTGCTCCAAGCACCTGCTTGCTTTGCTGGTGCCTAGAGTCGCCCCTGCCTCCACCCATCCTGCACCCCCACCCTGTGCCCCAGCCTGGAGCCTGCACCCAGCACCCAAACTCCATTCCAGAGCCCAGCCTCTCAACCATCCCACACCCCAAACCCCTGCCCCAACCCAGGGCCTGCACCCGAGACCTCCTCGCCCGACCCAAACTCCCTTGCAGAGCCTGAGGCAGGTGAGGGGCAGAGTTCGTCGGGGGGGGGGAGGGCTCTGTGCAGTAATATAGTGACTCCTTGGGTCTTTGAATGAGGCTTTATACTTGGGGTGGGGGGTGAGGAGGCAAGCAGCGAGTCGGTGGATGGAGAGGGGCAAATCTCCCAGATTCAAAATCTGTGACTGTGTCTGTTGGTCCTTCTAGCTGCTTTTCTCTGGGCTGGGGGTTGTTCCCACAGGAAGGTGTTTGCTTCTTATCCCCGAGGCCATCAGTATGTCTGCTCTTCTCTAGTCAGCCCACTTGCCAAGCTTGATTGTCCTTGGTTGGGCTGCCAGCCCCTCTCCAAGGATTGCAGCTGTCTGGAGGTACTGCCCTCCACGCCTTCCTCAGTCACACCTCATTCATGCAACAGGGCAGTTGATTACCGAGTAGGGGGGGAGATCTTATTCTACTTCTAGCAAAAAGACACTTTTCTTTTACCTTAATTACACTACCTTAGGGGCCCGCTATAACATATTACCAAGGTTCAATACAAAGTCATATACAAGTTATACAAAAATGCATAATGCAGAGATTTATCTACAACTGCATTGATTGACTGCATTGATTGACTGTGCAGTAATATAGTGACCCCTGGTCTTTGAATGAGGCTTCATACTTGCCTCATTAATGCAGAGAAGCAGCAAAATCCATCAAACATATAAGTGGTTATGACTTATTTACTTGGTCTTAAAAGAGAACAAAAAGGCCTTGAGTCTCCTCCCTGTCATTAACCCCCTGCACTGTACAAAGACTGAATGGCCCATCCCAATTGTGGATGTACTGCAGAGACTTGATTTGAACCTGCAGTTTATTCCATCACTGCTACAAGCCTGAACCAGGGCACCATTTACCCTAACACTGATTTTCATATTAACCATCAGATCTTGCATCTGAAGAAGTGGGGTATTCACCCAAAGCTCATGTGTTGCAAAATCTGTTAGTCTCTATAAGGTGCCACAGGATTCTTTCTTTGTTGCTTTTACAGATCCAGACTAACACGGCTACCCCTCTGACACTTGACATCAGATCTTGAATTTCATACATTGAATGACCTCAATAAAGTGCTCTCAGATGAGCTCCAGACCAACAAGTATGCACAGTAATTATTCAGCCAGTGTTTTAGGAGAACTGCAATGTTAGAGAGAATCATGAACTGCTCAGAGACAATTAATGCAGAGAAGCAGCAAAATCCATCAAACATATAAGTGGTTATGACTTATTTACTTGGACTTAAAAGAGAACAAAAAGGCCTTGAGTCTCCTCCCTGTCATTAACCCCCTGCTCAGACAATCAGGATATAGACTGAGGATGGGAGGCTGAGGGGTCTCACCAGAGAGCTCAAAGGATGGCCCAGGTCACTGGCGAGGATCACTGCCCCAGCACTACTGCAGCTCCACAGTTTGGGGTGGACCTCCCACAGTGAGAGCTGCCGAGCACTCCCCCGCAACACACACACACACACACACACACACACACACACACACACACACACACCCCTCCTGGTGTTGGGAGGGGAACAGGAGAAAGGAGAAAAGAAGCAAGAGAGGAAGAGAACGGCGGGCTGGATGGATGGTGGAAAAGGTGAAACAACAAGGACAAACCCTAAGGTCCTCAGTGATTCTAAGGGACAAGATCCCAGGTTTGGAATAAAATTATGCCTCCTTAATATCATGTTTTCCATGAATTCAACTGTCACCAGATGGAGGTTTCTCTATCCCATTGTTCCAGGGTCATCCTACTACATTGCCAGCTGCTTTTCAGCTGCAGTGTAGACTGTTTGTGTAGAGACAGTGTGTGTGTGCTGGGGAAGAGTGAGTGTGTTGAGGTAGGTAGGAGCGGATCATTATTACCTCTACTTGAAAGAGGGAGATACTTCAGGCTGAGAAAGGAAATTGACTGGTCTTAGGTCACATCCAGTCAATGTCTGAATTGGGAATAGACCCAGGAGCCCTGATTGTCAAATTAACTATCGGATTTTGCATTACATACATTGAATGACTCAAGAAAGTGCTTCAGATGAGCTCCAGAGAACAAGTATGTGCTGCAATTATTCACCAGTATTTTAGGAGAACTCAAAAGCGTTAGAGAGAATTCAAGAAACTGCCTAGAAAATACGCAGAGAAGCAGTAAAACGATCAAATACATAGTGGTTATGGACTTATTTACTTGGTCTTAAAGAGAACACAAAGGCCTTGAGTCTTCCTCCTGTCACACGCCTCTGCTCAGACAATCAGGGTAGAGACTGAGTGGATGGAGGCTGAGGGTCTCACCAGAGAGCTCAAAGGATGGCCCAGGTCACTGGCATGGATCACTGCCCCAGCAGCCCACTGGCCGGGGGCAGCTCCACAGTTTGGGGTGGACCCCACAGTGAGAGCTGCTGAGCACTCCCGCAACACACACACACACACACACACACACACACACACACACACACACACACTCTCCTGGTGTTAGTAGGGAACAGGAGAAAGACAAAATAAGCAAGAGAGAGGAAGAGAAAGGAGGGATGGATGGAGGAAAGATGAAACAAAAAAGGATAAACCCTACTGTTCTCAGCGATTCTAAGGGACAAGATCCCAGGTTTGAATAAAATTCTGCCTCCTTAAGATCAATTTTTTCCATGAATTCAGCTGTCACCAGATGGACTGACTGAATAGTTTCAAACCTCGAGGAGGCTTCTTACCTCAAACACAGGGGTCGGCTGTTTTCAAGTAAAATCACTTCAAAAGGGAAAGCGAGAAGAACTCGAAAGAAGGTTCCTCCTGGCGCTCAGGTACGGGAACCCCAATATTCCCCCAGTCCTCAAAGAGAGACGGAGAAGGAGACGCTTGCCAGCTAAGAAGCCACATGGTCTCTGAGGTTTCTGCCCCTCGGCCCCTGTCTCTGTTTCTGGCTGATGTCAGCATCTCTCTGTGAGGTCACCACCCTCCCTACCACCTTTGGCCAACAGTCTGAGGTCCTGCAAAAGGCCTTTGTGATGTCAGGGGGGCTGCCACACCCTCCCTTGCTGGGCTAATGTCCCGCCCCTGGCCAGGCACTTTGGAGGTTTGAGCTACTCCTGTGGATCACCCCACTCATGAGCATATTCGTCAGGAAGCAAGTCGTGCTAGACAGGAAACATCAGAGATGTTGTCCCAATGTAACTCCCAATGGTTCTGGTAAATTAATTAGTCGACATTGCTAGAAGAGTATCTACGGAGCATCTAATCTGACTCTCGCATATCAAGGCAGGCTCTGTATGACACACACCAGTTACTTTTGGGTAAACACATTCCAGAAAGGCATCTAGTCTTCATGAAATGACGCTACTTCAGACGAGAATCTACCTACCTTCTGGTAGCTTGTTCCTGTGGTGAATCAACCTCTGTTGAGTATTTCCAGCTCAATTGGCCATGAATTTGTGTCTTTTCACTCAGGACCAAGCAGGTGGAGGTGCTGACCGGGCTGCAGCCTCTGCCGGGAAGTTCTACATGACACTAAACAGCTCCCACAGCTCTGAGCCGTGTGGGCCCAAGTCAGTGGTACGGGCCAGCCACTTCTGTGTCTAAACAAGTTTGGTATGGAGAATTTGTGGCAATACTGGGAACTGAACCCAGATTGTTTCCCAATTTCTTGCCTCCCTAAGCGCCGCAAGCCCAGCGTGTGTGTGTACAGCGTTGTTTTTGGTCTGTGTTTGCTCTTGTGTCATTGGCTTCCAAGGGAGGCTGTGGAATTTCCTTCATTGGAGGTTTTTAAGACCAGGTTAGAGATACGCCAGTCTGCGAATGTCTAGGGATACTTGGTCCTGCCTCAGCACAGCGGGCTGGAGTAGATGACTTCTCAAGATCCCTTCCAGGCCTACATTGAAATAATTCTCTTTTGTGCTGCGTCATGTTCTACGCTGAGCTGTTTTGCATGGTGCCATTTGGAACTGTGATCGCACCATGTTGTGTAGCAGTTTTATGGTGAATTGTTTTGCCTCAGCTTGTTTTCCATTGTGTACTTTTGTCCTAGGATGTCATAGTTTGCATCGTGTTGCTTTCTTTTCCTTTGTATTGTCATTTTATGCTGTGGAGTGTAGGTTGTGTTTTTTTTCCCCCTGAATTTGCCTGACATTATGTTGTGGTGAGTTTTATTCTGTATGTTGTGTTTTTATATGTATATATTGCATCGCATCCTAGAAATGTAGGACTAGATAGGACCTCAAGATGTCATCAAGTCCAGCTTTCTCTGCTGAGGCAGGACCAAGTATATGTAGATTATCTCTGACAGAGCTTTGTCCTATTTGTTCTTAAAGACTTCCAGGGAAAGAGACTCCCCAGCCCCCTTGTAAGACTGTTCCAGAGCTGAACTGCCTTAGCTCTGGGGACACCCACACAGATTTTAGTGGTGAGCAGCTCTGGAGAGAGAGGAGACCCCAGTGAGTGGGCAGTTGGATAAAGAGACTAAAGTTGGGAGGAGAAACATTAACGTGTCCAAGGTCACCCAGGCTGTCTGTGACCGAGCTAGAAATAGGTTCTAGTGCCACCGTACTGCTGTTTCTGGAAGGTCTCTGCCACACTGTTTTAGGCACTGGTGCAAACCGTTAGTGTAGACAGAATTTACACTAGTGCACTCTGGCACTGCTGCACCATGTCCCAGTTTGAAGGTTTGGGGTGGGGAGAGGGGCTGTGACCTCCCTGAGGCCTGAGGCTCACTGAACAGTGCAGATGGTAACGGAGGGGCAGCAGTGAGTGCTGGAGGTATGAGCCAGGAGCACAGCCCTACAGGACTGGACACTGACTTCTCCTGACCCAGGGGACACACCCCCAGCAAGGTGGTTTATCCATGGATGGGCAGGCTGTCTTGGCAGAGCAGCTCATTTGCAATCTCTGCACAGCTCTTCCTACAGTGTGCACTGGGACCTTCCAAGCTGCGAGTGATGGGGCTGGAGTTAACAGGATGTGTTCCTGGCTCTGTCATGGACCTGTTTAGTGACCTTGGGGAAGTCACAGCTCCTCTCTCTGTAACACTGTCTTCAGTGACTCGAGAGCACTAGCACCAGCCTCAGGCAGACTGGTGAGAAGCAGGGCACAAACCCCAAATTGGGTGTGAGGTCTGTATGGAGATTTCACTAACCAAGTATCCAGTGTAAACGCTTCAGGCATTGTAACAGCATTAACATGGAATCACAGACAGTCCTCTTGGGTGATCCCATATATCTCACTACGCAGGTGAGCTCACCTTTGTGACAGGTGGTCCCTTACCCAGAGGTTCCCAACCTTTTTCTTTCTGAGCCTCCCCACCCCCCACCCCCACACACGCTATAAAAACTCCACTGCCCATGTGGGCCACAATAACTGGTTTTCTGCATATAAAATCCAGGGCTGGCGTTAGGGGTAGCAAGCAGGGCAACTGCCTGCGGCCCCATGCCACAGGGGCCCCCGCAAAGCTACATTGCTTAGGCTTTGGCTTCAGCCCTGGTGATGGGGCTCAGGGCCCTGACTTCAGCCCCTGCGCTGGGACATCAGCTTTCTGCCCTGGGACTCAGTGAGTCTAATGCCGGCTTTGCTTGGCAGCCCCCTGAAAGCTGCTCACAGCCCTCCAGGGGGGCCCTGGTTGAGAACCACTGCCTTACAGCATGAATCACAGCAATGTTCAAGTTACTTCCAGTCCCAAAGGACCCGTCACTTCCTTGCTTATGCTTAGGAACTTTTCCCCCCCCCCCCGCGTCCAGGCAGCAGACAGACAATCACTTCCTTCTCTATGGGGTTTTTCATCCCCTTCCGACCATGTGCTCTGAGCAGGAAACTCAGCAAATGGGAAGTGAAGAGCACATCACCAGTCTTGTGTCCTGTTAACATCCCCTAAGAGGCTCTCTGGTGTTGAGGGCCCTTTGCTGCCAGGCATTCTGGTGCCAATCAGCACTTCACGTAGGTAAAGTCTCTCTCCTGTCTGGTGATTTACAGAGCCACAGAGGCTCACAATGCAACTAGTCAGATGTTAACTCAGGCAGCAACTTACAAGCATTCAATAAAGTCTAAACACAAAACACATTCTTATGTTCACAGTCTGTATGAGGAGTATCTACTCATTTGGACTCACTGGGGAGCCACAGAAAGAAACAAGGTGTGCTGAGGTAAAAGGCCTAGTCTCAGAGCCACCCCCAGGGTCACGCTGAGAGAGCTGCCTTGGGGACAATGACAATGACAGGAGAAACCCCAGAGTGACTTCTTTGATTCTGCTCATCTCTGGCCTTTGGTTCATAGAATCACAGAACTGGAAGGGACCTGAGAGGTAGCTAGTCCAGTCCCCTGCACTCAAGGCAGGATGAAGTATTATCTAGACCAGGAGTGGCCAACCTGAGCCTGAGAAAGAGCCAGAATTCACCAATATACATTGCTAAAGAATCATCAGCTCCCACCTCCTGCTCCCAGTGCCTCCCACCCATGGGAAGCCACACTAATCAGCACCCCTCCTCGCACTCCTGATCAGCTGCTCATGCTATGCAAGACACTCGGTGGGGAGACGGGGATGGAGCGGGCACTGCAGGCTCAGGAAGGGGGTGGGAAGGTGGAGTGGGGCAGGGCCTGTAGCTGAGTAGTGAGCACACCCAGCACATTGGAAAGTTGGTGCCTGTAGCACCAGCCCCGGAGTTGGTGCCTGTACAAGGAGCCGCGTATTAAATTCTAAAGAGCCACATGTTGGCCACCCTGATCTAGATCATCCTGAGAGGTATTTGTCCAGCCTGCTCTTAAAAATCCCCAATTATGGAGATTCCACAACCTCCCTAGGCAATTTATTCCAGTGCTTAACCACCCTGACAGGGAGTTTTTCCTAATGTCCAACCTAAACCTTCCTTGCTGCAATTTAAGCCCATTGCTTCTTGTCCTGTCCTCAGAGGTTAAGAACAATGTTTCTCCTTCCTCCTTGAAATGAACTTTTATGTACTTGAAAGCTGATCATATCTTCTCCTGACTAAACAAACACAATTTTTTCAGTCTTCCTCATAGGTGATGTTTTCTAGACTTTAATCATTTTTATTGCTCTTCTCTGACTTTCTCCAATTTTTCCACATCTTTCCTGAAATGTGGCACCCAGAACTGGACTGGACATTACTCCAGTTGAGGCCTAATCAGTGCAGAGTAGAGAGGAAGATATCATCTACAACTGTATAAATGTAACAGAGTGACTCTGCTACTGGGAGGGTTTCACTATGTCTAGGAGGGTTACACCCTTGTGGGAGAGGGCTAGGCCTGTACTGGAATAAGGTCATTTTGTGCTACACAGTGTGGCAGAACCTAGAATGTCCATTACCAGGGAAAATGCTGGGGAATTGACATGTGGAAAGGACAGAAACCCTGTCTGAATTCTCTCACATTGCCCTTCTTGCCCTGGCAGGCTACAGAATAATGTCCACCTTTCACCCTAAATCATCCCCTCCTCCCAGCTGGAAGGAAACGGCTGCAATGGAGCTGGCTCAGGTAAGAGATTATCAGGACGCTGGTGGTGGGTTCTGCTTGGAGGAGAGGAGAAGTAAATGTATAGGAGGGTGGAGCTGCTAGAGGTAGTGGGAGGCAGGAACTGTCTAGGGTGTGGAATGGAGGGGAAAGGATGTGACAAACCTGCTGAGACTTGTGTACTCTAGGGTGTGATGGGCTGTCACCCCGGGGTGCAGTCTGGGGGCTTCTGGGAAACACTGTCCTCTAACCTCAAACTGGGCTGGCCCTTCTCACACTGCCAGCCTCCAGGCCCTGTTATTACCCAACAGGACAGCAGGTGGCACCACGCATCCAACTGCTACCTGAGTGCGTTACCTAAGCCACTCAAAGACAGATAGAAGACAAAAGCCAATTTCCCAGCCATAAGTGGTAGCAAACAGATCAAAGCAGATTACTTAACAAATAACCAAAACTCAAACTAAGCTTAACATACTATCTGGATAGAATTTGAATTAGCAGTTTCTCACCCTGACTGATGATACAAGCAGTCCACCAAGTTTCCACACAAGCTAAAAATCCCTTTACTCTGGGACCAGCAGTTCCCCCAGTTCAGTCTTTCTTCCTCAGGTGTTTCCAGGAGTTCTCTTGTGTGGGGAATGAGGCCAAGAAATGATGTCACACTCCACCTTATGTAGCTTTTCCATATTATGGAACCATTTGTTCCAAACTTGTTTCCCAGTCCAGTTTGTGGAAAATACAGGTACAAAATGGAGTTTGTTGTCATGTGGTCTGCTCACACGCCCTAGCATGCCCTGCTGAGTCATAGTAGCCATGACTCATAGGCTAGCTGAAAATTCACAAGAGGGCTAAGCTCTTCCACGGTCCATTGTCTTTCTTGATGAGCCATGAACACTGTCTGGCTTCTGTGTTGTACCTGAAAGGCTTGTTGTGAGTGTTACCTAGAGTAAACACATTTGAAATACAGATACAGAGTCAATATCCATAACTTCAGTTACGAACATGATACATGCACACAAATAGGACAGTCATATTCAGCAAATCATAACTTTTCCAATGACACTGAACATGATGCATCTTGCACAAAATGTAACATAATTATGTCTTAATCATTTTATAATCATACCACTATGCTGAATGTGTGGTGTAGTGTCAGGGCCTAATTTCAAGGCACAGGAGTTGGGAATGGAACTTCCACTCTTTGTGGAACAGGAATAACCCTCCAGCCAGGGCTGGAAAACTTCCGGACTCCCAGTGCTGGAGCCTGAATCTTCTGACACTTCATTAGTTACCACGAACCCCAATCTTTGTGGCAACTGCAAACTTTATCAATGATGATTTTGTATTCTCTTCCAGGTCATTGATAAGAATGTTAAATAGCGCAGGGCCAAGAACCAATCCTTGTGGGAACCCCCTAGAAAGAAATCTACTCAAGCATGGTTCCCATTTACAATCATAGTTTTTAATCTATTTAATGTATGCTGTGTTTATTTTGTATCTTTCTAGTTTTCTAGTCAAAATATTGTGCTGAACCAAGTCATATGCCTTACAGAAGTCTAGGTAATGTTTTCACCTCTTAGCTCATCAATACTATTAGCTGCAATCAAACTTTTGATCTCACCCAATAAGGATATCCAGTTAGTTTGATTGGATCTGTTGTCTCTGAACCTTTGTTAATTGGTACTAATTATATTACCCTCCTTTACCTCTTTATTAATTAAATCCATATTCGCTGCTCTATTATCTTGCCCAGTATCGGACTAACACGCTTGTAATTAGCTGGGTCATCTCTTTTACACTTTTAAATATTGGCACAGCATTAGCTTTTTCCAGTCTTCTGAATTTCCCCATTGGTCCAAGTCCTAATTAAAATCAACATTAACAGTCCTCCACCAGGTCTTTCAAAACTCTTAATACAAGTTATCTGGACCTGCTTATTTAAACATGTCTAACTGTAATAGCTGCTGTTTAACATCCTCGTGAGTTATTGTTGGGATGGAAAGACTGTCGTTGTCAGCGCCTTATATGATTACATCATCTGTTTTTCTCCAACTCCAGGAGTGAAATATTTATTGAACACTATTACCTCTTCTGTATTATTTTTGATAATTCTGCCATTTCCATCTAGTAATTTACCACTACCATTGTTAGGGATTAATTTTGTACTTAATATACTTTTTAAAACTTCCTTCTCATTTTCATTAAGTGGTCATTGATTTCTGATAGCTTCCTTACCAATTTTCTACAATTCTGACTTTCTAACTTATATTCTTTACTGTTGACTTCCTTTCTTCCATATATTTTCTTTGGAGATTCCTACCAGGAAGCCACCAGCAGGGTCCAGAGACAGCCCCATCTCCTATATCAAGCCCTGGCTAGTAGCTATGTGATAAATGTGATGACTCTGCCTCTGTCTGTCAGCTGGGAGACACAAAGGTTCTCTCTTTCCACCCTCTGATGCCTCCTGGCTGCTCTAAGCAAGGTAGGGTGGGACTCTGTTAACATGTGCCTCCTGGAGCTTCCATTTACCTGGTGCTGCTGTTCCGTGAATAGTGGGGTTGTGAGTGGGGCAGCAGGTACTGAGTGTTGGACTCTTGCTCTTTCAGGGGCCGGTGACCTTCGAGGAGGTGGCTGTGTATTTCACTAGGGAAGAGTGGGTTCTGCTGGACCCCACTCAGAGAGCCTCTACAGGGATGTCATGCAGGAGAACTATGAGACGGTGGTCTTGCTGGGTAAGGAGTCCTGTCGCCTGGGTTATTAGAAGCTGTGGGGTCTCTAAAGAACCTGAGTAGTAATAACAGTATACCTTTATTCATCATACAAGTTTTGCAGGTTTTCTTGCTCCCTTTTTGCCTTATCTCCCACATGGTAGTATCATTTTTGGACATGTGCCTTTGGTGCCGTCAGTCATTTTAAAATTGGATTTAATATATCCTTATTGGCTATATTAATCACTGTAGCTTTCATGCCTTTTCCTCATTTTAAGAGGAAAATATGCCTCCTGTAGAATTCTAAATTGAGTAAATATGTGTATGACTCATGCATGATTTGTGTGACAGTGAGATGAGCTCTTTAGGAGAGCGTGTAATGTTGCCATTCAGGATCCCATGGGTGAAGGGATAAGAGAGCCGGGAGGGGCGGAGAAGTGGGGGGAGTAGGTAATTCTGGGGTGCCAGGACAGGGGAGGGTGTGTGCAGGGTTAGAGCTACAGCAGCAGGGAGGTAGGAGGTAGTGAGAGATGAGGAGAAAATACAAGAAGCTCCTAAGGTGCCGGGAAGTGGTGCCGGCTGAGAGTAATGGGAAGAAGGGAGGGAGCGTGGAGGAAGGGCACCTGAAGTGGGCTGGGTGGGTCATTGGGAGGAGGAGAGGTTTGGGAATCTAGAGCTGTGGGGATCCCAGACCTTTAACCTCAATCCCTACTGAAGCCTTGTTGCTTTAGAGCCTACACTCCAGTTTTATTTCTGTTCAGTTTTTTACATTTTTCCCCAAATATCATTATTTTAACATTTGACCTCCTCTCCCACTCATAACCCCTCTCCCCATATAACCTCCCCATGTCTATGCTCAGTGACCCTGGCCACTGATCCTGAGTCCTTGCTGCATTCCTCCATGTGACGATGCGGTTCTGGCGGGACCCAACGGAGAGTGCCAAATCAGGACCAATTGCTCAAACAGGGCAGTCACAGCCCTAGGCTGGGGTTTTTCCACCTCTAAGGCAAACCAAACCAGCCAGACAAAGAGGACTTTGGTTTCACCCCACTGGCTAACCACAAGTCACACAAGCAATTACCTTAGACACTCCAGTCTCCCAGTATCACCACCAGTGCTACTGTCCTGGGGATGAATGGTTATGAAAACCAACACCCCAATAAAAGAAAACGGTTCTTCTATCCCAAAGGACCAAGCCCCAGACCCAGGTCAATATACACATCAGATCTTACCCACAAATCACGCTCTTGCCAATCCTTTAGAATCTAAAATCTAAAGGTTTATTCATGAAGGAAAAAAGGTAGAGATGAGAACTAGAATTGGTTAAATGGAATCAATTACATACAGTAATGGCAAAGTTCTTCATTCAGGCTTGTAGCAGTGATGGCATAAACTGCAGGTTCAAATCAAGTCTCTGGAGTACATCCCCCGCTGGGATGGGTCATCAGTCCTTTGTGCAGAGCTTCAGTTTGTAGCAAAGCCTCCAGAGGTAAGAAGCAGGATTGTAGACCAGATGGAGATGAGGCATCAGCCTTAGATAGGTGTAACTGGTTGGGACTCACCCCCGCGGCGCCTCCTGCTGGTGACTCTGGGAATTAGCTCATTCCAGTGGAGCACCTCCTCCTGGTGGTGTCCCGTCCGTTGTTCTGTCCTCTGTTATCTCTGGACCCGCGTTGCTGCGTGCTCGGCGGCGTCCTCTTTGAGGACGCTGCCCTCCGGCAGTGCCCCTTAGTCCTTCTGCGCCCCTTCCGGGGCCAGTGCTCAGTGGTCTCACACCCCAGTCACTATGTGCAATCGCCCTCTGAGTCTAATCCTCCTGTCAGGATCTGGCGTAGCAAGATGGCCGCCCCTACAGCCAATGGCTGGGTGCACTGCAAAGGGGGACCCAGGCCTGCCTCTACTCTGGGTCCCGGCCCAGGGACCTCTGGCGTCAGCCTCGCTGTCCTTCTCTCCCTTCTGCTGTCTGTTTCCTGGGCCGCTTCCCTACGGCCCCTTGCACCCGCTAGGCCCTTCCCTTCAGGGCCTGCAGCCGGGCAGGCTACGGGTTCCAGCGCCCGAGCCTCCCCCAGCATGGCCAGCACTGCGCTGTCCGCGGAGCCAGTCTCCACCCTTGAGACTGACCTTCCCTGTCGAAGGCCTGGGACAGACTGACTGCTCCTGCTCTGGGCAGCCTTTATATACCCCTGAGCCTGGCCCTGATTGGCTGTCTCTAATCTGGGCCCTGATTGGCTCTCAATAAGCCCTCTCTGATTGGCTCACTGTCTGCACAGGCGCCCTGGCCTGCCGCAGCCCACTCTCACAGGGAGTGGGGCAATTCTCCCACTACAATAGGCTTTTCCAGGTGTAAGAACCTCTTTGTCCTTACTGTGGAAAATTACAGCAAAATGGAGTCTGGAGTCACATGGGCCAGTCCCTGCATACTTTGCTGAGTCACAAGGCGTGTCTGCCTTCTCTCCATGGGTCAATTGTGTAGCTGATGGTCCTTAATGGGCCATCAAGCAAGCTGGGCAGAGCTAACACCAACTTGTCTGGGATGTTTCAGAAGCACAGCACCAACTTGAAATACAGACAGTATAGAGCCAATATACATAACTTCAACTAAAATGACACATGCACACAGACAGCATAATCATAACCAGCCACCCATAACCTGGTCTTAGACACCTTATATGACCCCTTTATCTAAGATTTGGTGCCACTACAGGACCTTGGTTGCAAACCATGTTCTATATGGTCCCAGTTTATACCAATAACGTCACACTCCTCCCATAGCAGGGCCGCTACCCAGGCACAAATGGGCACTTTGTTGATGATGTCACTGGGTGGTTGTGTAGCCTGCGTACAATTGTTACACCTATAAGATTACATATTCCAAGCCCTTCACACCACTCGGGCTTATCTCTATACACCCATACAGTCTGTTCCCCAGTGTTCCTTCCCAGCTCTGATGCTGCAGAGCATTTACCCCGTCCTCCTTCCCAGCCTTGCCTGTGTCCCTGTTCCTGTTCCCCACTTAATAAACATGATTCCAATTTCCTTCCCCTCCTGTTTGACCCCAGTTTATAGAGTCATATTCTCAGCTACACCTAGCACGATTGATTGTACAGAAGAGAGAAACAATTAGAGAACCAGACAGATAAACAACAGAAAAGTGAGGGCCATGAAGATAGAACAATACAGAAATGAGAGTTTCGCAGTCAGAGCCATTGATAAGTGATTTCTTGCCAGACAGGATGCTGTCAAACTAAGTTTCTTTTATCCATCTTAAGATCTGTTTCTTTATCTGGTGGTGATGGGCATCATACAGACAGGATCGTCTTCCTAACAGCCTAATAGCACCTTATTTCAGTGTGACTGGTTTGGGATGAGAGGATGTGACCCTTCGCTTCCCAGCTAATGGCTGCCCCTGCTGCTTAGCCAAAGTCCTTAGCCTAAGAAAAAGGCCTCAGACTATCCTAGTCAGGGCCGGCTCTGGCTTTTGCCGCTCAAAAAAAAAAAAAAAATGGAGGGTGGGGCCACCGGAGCTGCAGGGGAAAAACAAAACAAAAACAACGGGCCAGAGCGGCAACGGAGAGTGCCAAATCAGGACCAATTGCTCAAACACCACCTCCGCGCCGCCTGCCGGGAGGGCTCCGAGCTGCAGCTGCCCGGTTGGCAGGAGGGAAGGATGCGGGCTGCCCTGCCGGGCTTGCTGCAGGGCGCTGCCCTCCTCCGCCCCCTACAGGGCAGCCAGAGCAGCAGAAAAAAACCCCGTCAGTGCCGCCCTAGGATTGGGCGGATGCCGCCCCCTAGAATCTGCCGCCCCAACCACCAGCTTGCTCAGCTGTGCCTGGAGCCGGCCCTGATCCTAGTGAGAGAAGACCCATACACAGGCAGACTGAGATTTTCATTCTTTGTTTTCATACTCCTGTAACTAGTTAAGTGATAAAAAACAATTGTAAGTTCTTAATGTATAGGCTTTACAGGCAGGCCTGAATATCTCTATTCTAACAGAGGATTCGACCCCTTCCTCCATTCTGTGTTTGTCTTTTCTATTTAGATTGTAATTCTTCAGGGCATGGGCCATCTACTATTCTGCGTTTGTACTGTGCCTAGCACAATGGAGACCCCCTGTTAGTTGGTCCCTAGGCACTGAGGTAATGAATGTGATTTAGAATAATTACTCTCCTGCCACATTGAGCCAAGGAAGCTGGCCCTGGGATGTTACTGCTTAAAAAGGAGATTGGCTTAAAACCATGGACTATTATTTGTGAAAAGTATCCCACAAATTCCACTGACCTCCCTTGATTTCTTTGCCTTGAGTAGAGTTTCCAGTTTCCAAACCTGATGTGATCTCGCAGCTGGAATGAGGGGAAGAGCCGTGGGTCCCAGGTCTCCAGGGCTCTGAGAAAGAAGTGCCCCTGAGAGCTGCCTGCACAGGTGGGGAATTGGTTAAACCAACTCGAAAACTGTCCAGGAAACATTTGGGATGCCTACAAAGACCTTGTGAGCTCTCCAAGTTCAGGATTGTTCCCTGCAGATGTGGCATCATTAGATAGATGTCACTTACAGCATCCCACCTATCCTGACTGTCAACTGGCAGCAGGTCCCCCCCAATCTCGCTTTCCCCTGAGAGTTCTGGTGAGATGCAGACCAAAACTGATCCCTTCCATTCTCCTCTGGGGAGAGGTTTGGGGAAAATCTCCAACATATATTTTGGTTGGTTCATCCCTTTTTCCATTCCTATCTCTGAGATTTCCTTTCTCTCAGGCACAGAGAGTGACCTATGTCTCATTCTCTCTGTCTCCCATCAGGTGACGGGATGGTGAGTGATAACAAGGAGGAGAAACCCCAGCAGGAAGATGCTGAGCCAATAGAACCACATGGGACATTATCAGGAAGATCGAAAGGGAATGTTTCCTGGAGTTGTGCACTCCCAGAAAAAGCAAAAGCAAAAGCCTGTGAGACTCAGCAGAGGCCAGAGGAAAACTTCAGTAGCCACACAGACCTTATTACAAGTGAGAGAATCAACTTGGAAGACACACATTACACATGCCATGAGTGTGGGAAACACTTCAATTGGAGCTCACACCTTATCACACATCGTAGAATCCACACAGGAGAGAAACCTTATGGATGCTCTGAGTGTGGGAAATGCTTCACTCATAGTTCAACCTCATTTCACATCAGAGAATCCACACAGGGAGAAGCCCTACACATGCTTTGAGTGTGGAAAAAGCTTCAATCAGAGCTCACACCTTATCAGATATCAGAGAATCCACACAGGAGAGACGCCCTACACATGCTCTGCATGCGGGAAAACCTTCACTCAGAACTCTACCCTGATCGCACCTCAGAGAATCCACTGTGGAGAGAGACTCCTACACATGATCTGAGTGTAGGAAAAGCTTCAGTCAGAGCACAAACCTTATTAAACATCAGAAAATCCACATGGGAGAGAACTGTAATAAATGCCTTGATTAGGGCTGGCCAAAGGTTGAGGGGAGTTTTTTGTTGTTTTTATCGCATTTGCTCATTCCTGCATTGTGGTCTTTGCTCCATCTTCACTGTGGTCTCTCAGCTCCCACACATGAGTTACCTGCTTCTGCATTTTGCAGCTCACCCTTCATTGTGGTCAGTCCTGTGATCTTTTATATCAACTCCTTTCCTTTGAGTCGTAGGAGTGTGTGTCCCTCCAGCCAGGAATGTTCATCAGCTCCAGGTGAGAGAGAGGTTTGATCCCAACAAGCTACACTGAGGCAAAACTACCTGTGCCTTCCATCCACTAGGGCTGTACATGGCATTGGCTGCCTGTTAGTGATCTTGGGGTAAAAGACAATTATAGTTGTAGTGCAGATGCAGCTGCAGCCCAGGTGCAGTGGTTGGCATTAGCTTTCCTTGACCTGACCTAAACTCCATCACTTTTCCTAGTCTAAACAAACCCTGAGCATCACGGTTATACTGTTCCCCATTTCAAACCAAGTGTTAGTCATCGAGTTCCCCTTTGAAACCAATTGTTTCATTCCCAGTTGCTCTGATGTTGCTTCAGGTTGTGCTGAGAGCAGATATTTTTATTATCATTTTCCTCACTTAAAATATATTGAACTATAACAAAGAGCAGGAACAGGGCAGGGATAGGGGAAAATGTCATTTCACCCTTTGTAACAACAGAAGAAGTTAGTGTAAGTCAGAGGGATTCCCTTATTCCCGATCACCATTCCAATCCTCCATTTGTTCAATTGGTTAGGTCACTATTTTTTCTAAAGGGCTGAGAAGAGGATTCCTTAGTAAATGACTTGAATGAAGCAAAATACCAATGGATTTCACTACCAAAGTCGTTGTGGCCCAGGCCCTGCAAGAGTCGCTCCTGAAGATATCTCCTTCCTAATCAGCTGCTTATTGCCTATTATTTGGGAAATACAATCCATATTGAGGTAGGGATGGGAAAAATGGAAATGACATTTGTCTTCAGCTCACCCTGGAGGTGCTGCAAATGTGTAGAAAATGGAAGGTGTGTTGAATGTGATATAGCTGCAGAAAGATGCCTGTTTTTAATAGAGACCTGACATTTGGTGTCTTACAGGAGTCTAAGCTGCATCTGAATTTAGTCCCTAATTTAAATCTGTGCCTCCAGATTAAAGAAATAAAAGGGCATAGTTGGGGGAGTTGTACCTCACTATCACTACTGATCTGTTGTGCAGTTGGTGAAGAATTCTACGCCAGAGAAGTATAAAATTACTCCAAGCAAGGTCACAGATTTGACAAGAACTCGGGTAGAAATTGCAGGTACTGGTGGTTGATTTTCACCCCCGAGATGGAAGCTATGGTGACCTGTGGCCCAGGTAAACTCTTTTTAGACCCCTGCTCCCTAGTTAAGTGGCCTTGGTCACACTCCTGAAGGACACCATGATTAAATTGGGAACAACTGTCCTTTACCATTTCAATCCAAAGTTTCATGAAGCGTAGAGAGAAACAGCTGATTCCTTCAGAGCCATTCCATGCCTATGGATCCCAATCTGGCTGCCTTGTTGGACAAAAAGCACTTCCATGCTGGGAAAACAATGGTAGCCAATGAGGGAATGTATCGGATTCAAGTTCAGACTGCAGGATACTTGAATGCTGAGTCCAGAGTCTGTGGTTTAGTCCAGGACTGCACAACTCGTAAAGCGGCAAGGGCAATAGTACTCCAAAGAAAACAGCTGAGGGCCAAAACCCCCCTGGCTCCACTGAAACCCCCCAGTGCCACCCAGCCCCACAAAACACCCCAAGCACTGTCCGCCCGGTGGAAACACACCCTCCGTCCCCCCCCCCCCCCCGCCACACCAGCAGTATTGAAAGATGGTAATAAGTTATAGCATGCCCCTAAGGGAGTATCACGAAGGTATCAGAAAACTCTCGTTTTGCTAGAAGTAGAATAAGATCTTCCCCACTTTGTAGTCAATTATGCTATTGAATGAATGAGGTGTGAATGTGGAAGGCAACACCCCAGACAGCTGCAACCTCGGAGAGGGATGGGAGCCAGACCAGATCAGTAGAACAGGTCAGCCACTGACTCACTACTCGCCTTCTCAGCCTCCCACCCCGCTCACCTTCTCAACCCCTTCCCACCGCCAGCTCACCTGCCAACCCACCATTCCTGCCCGCTCACCTCCTCAGTCCCCAGCTCACCTCAGCTCTCCCTCCCGGCTCGCATACTCATCCCCTGCCACTGCCCGCCTGCTCTCCTCCTCAGCCTCCCACCCCTGGCCAGGGATGAGCTACCAAAATCTTAACAACCAGTTCCTCCTCACCCCAGGGGTTGTGTCCCCGGGACTCCTGCGCCTATCCAACCCCTGCGTTCCTTTATGCACCCTCTGGATCCCACCCCATCCACTGCCCTTCCCTGTCCTCTGACTGCCCCTGTCACCCCATCCAACCCTCCTCATTCCTGATGGCCCCTGGGACCTTTGCCCCATTCAACCACCCCTTCTCCCTGTCCCCTGACCACCTCTGGAACCCCTGCCCTGATGGTTCGCGGGACGCCTGGGAGGACTGAGAAGCAAATGGCGCCTTCACACTAAGGCCCAGGGTGGCAGAGGGGAGGTAGGTGAGCTGGGGTGGGGAGCGGTTCCCTGTGCACCCCGGGTTACCTGCTGTGGTGCGGGCGGCCCTGACCCAGCTCACTTTGTCTCTGTCTCCACCTTACTGGGCCTGAGCGCGAAGCTGCCACACCGCTTCTCTTCCTCCAAGGCTTCCTGCGCGAACAGCTGATTCACGGAAGCGGTGGGACATTCAGGGAGTAGGTGGAGCGGAGGTGAGCTGGGGTCAGCTGCTGGCTCACCTGTCCCCCCGCCACTGCCAACCCCCTAAGCCCCCTCCCACCCGCTATTGTGTCATACAGGAGGCCTGTGATATGCAGGGGTCAGATTAGATGCTCTAATGGTCTCTTCTAGCCATAAAGTCGACTAATTTCTAAAAAACTGAGTGTAGCATTGGGAGCAGCAGCATCTGATGTTTTACTGTCTAGCCGGCTTGCTTCCTAGAACGAACGCTCCTTGAGTGGGGTGATCCACAGGGAGTAGCTCAAACCTCCAAAGTGCCTGGCCAGGGGCAGGACATTAGCCCAGCAAGGGAGGGGTGGCAGTGACATCACAAAGGCCTTTTGCAGGGGCTCAGACTATTGGCCAAAGGTGGTTGGGAGGTGGTGACCTCACAGAGAGATGCTGACATCAGCCAGGCAGGACAGGGGCGAGGGGCCAGGGAAACCTCAGAGACCCTGTGGCTTTGCTTCAGCAAGTCTCCTTCTCCAGGTCTCTCTTTGAGGACTGGGGGAGTATTGGGGTTCACGTACCTGAGCGCCAGGAGGAACCTCTTTCGAGTTTTCTCCTTCTCCTTTAGTGATTTCCTAGAAAACAGATGTCCCTGTTTAGAAGGCAAGAGCCTCCTCGAGGTTTGAAACCTGTTCAGTCTCAGTCATCTGGTGAGAGTTGAATTCTAGGCATGGAAAACGAGCTTAAGGAGGCAGAATTTTATTGTGTACCTGGGATTTTGTCCCTTAGATTCACTGGGGACATTGGGGTTTGTCCTTTGTTTCACCTTTTCGTCCATCCCTCCTCCCTCCTTTCTCTTCGTTTCTTGCTTCTTTTATCCTTTCTTCTGTTCTCCTCCCAAAACCAGGAGAGGGCTGTGTGTGTGTGTGTGTGTGTGTGTGTGTGTGTTGCAGGGCAGTGATCCCCACCAGTTACCTGGGCCATCCTTTGGGCTCTCTGGTGAGAACTCTCAGCCTCCCATCCTCAGTTTCTTCCCTGATTGGCTGAGCAGGGGGTTATTGCCAGAGAGGAGAGTCAGGTCTTGTTGTTCTTTTTTAAGACCAAGTAAATAAGTCATAAGCAGTTGTATGTTTGATGAATTTTGCTGCTTCTCTGCACTAATTGTCTCTGAGCAGTTCATGATTCTCTCTAACATGCAGTTCTCCTAAAATACTGGCTGAATACTTACTGTGCACTGTTGCTGGTCTGGAGCTCATCTGAGAGCACTTTACTCAGATCATTCAATGTAGAAAATTTAAGATCCGATGCTTAGTTTGAAAATCAGGGCTCTTGGGTCTTATTCCCAACTCTGCCACTGATTATGCGACCTAAGACAAGTCAATTATCCTTTCTCAGCCTTATCTTCTCCCTCTTTCAAGTAGGGATAATAATGATCTGCTCCTACCTACCTCACGGTGGGTGGAGATACGGCCAACTATAGGTTTTTTGCTGTCCCAAGCAAAAAAAAATATTGGCTGTCCCCACCCCAGTCCTGGGCTCCTCTCTGAATCTCCCTGCTGCCCCAGCCCTGGGCTCTGCCCCTCCACCCACACCCCCTGCTGCCCCAGTTCTGGGCCTCCCCCCCCACCTGTCCCCCCCGACTGCCAGCCCGGGGCGCTCACCCACCCACCCGCACCCCCTGCCATCCCCGCCTGGGCTCTCCCCTACACCCCCCAGCACACGCTGCCACCCCAGCCTGGGGATCTTCCCACACATGCACCCCATGCTGCCCCAGCTCTGGGCTCCCTGCCCACTTGCACCCCCCTGCTGCCCCAGCCCTGGGTCACTGGTAACTTGCTCCCAGAGTGGGTCATTCAGCAGGAATTTTGGATGTGCACAGAACACAGACAGGATTGGTTCCCATATGGTTACAGAACTGCAGTAACATGCAACAATTTCCAGCTTGTGTGATTAAAGGATATCTGGATGCATATTATAAGACTGTCCTACAGAAATGAGGAAACTTTGAGGTGCCTTTATTATTCTTATGTTCCATTCTTTGTTTCTAGGGGCAATTTGCCAATGCAATATCACTGTCTTCCTTTTAAACAAATAAAACTATAAAACAAACAAACAAAGGCAATGGCTGTTGAAAATAGCAATTCCAGTCCTAAAAACCACTGGGAAGCATTTCTTGCTCAAGTTTATCCTACTTTTCTACAGCAAATTACAGTGAATCAGTATATTTGATTTGGGAGAAATGAAGTAACAGCTGCCCAAATTGAGCTTCAGCACTCCTGAATTTTGAGGGTGTTCAAATCTGGAAGGCAGGTGCTAGATTCCCTTTCTGAATATTAGCTAAATCTGGAAAGGAAAAGTCAATTTCTGCTTCGATGGCTCAGAAGTGGAAATCCTCTACGTGCCTGGTACTGTATCTAAAGCTGCCCAGGTCCAGTAGAGCCTCTCCTCCTTACTCTTAAATTCTAGTGGGATCCACGTACCTCCCTTGCTAGGATTCAGATAAAGAGGGGAACTGTCCATTTAGTCCACCCAATTCCTTCCTTGGGGCTGCAAGGTGAGGTCACACCAGTATCTCTAATCCAGTCTGGGGATGTCTTCTGAAGGGGATATCTAGGGCAAAGCCTTCTACAACTTGGGCACACTCGTTCCCCATTCACAGTGCCACCCCGCTCTAGCAGTGAGCTCTCCATTGACAGCAAGCTGCAGCTTGAGGTTTCAGCTACCGTACTCCTCCCCTCCCTTTCCTGTTGATAGCGGCCAAGGGAATGCTGAGAAATGTAGTTTTTTCCCTGCTCCAGAGCTGGCTCTATAGGCAGGGAGCTAACCAAGGAACTACAGCTCCCAGGGCCCCCTGTTGGTTCTCAGCTCCCAGGCTGGATCCCTGCTGGCTGCCGCCCCTGCAAATGGGCTGCTCCAAGCACCTGCTTGCTTTGCTGGTGCCTAGAGTCGCCCTGCCTCCACCCATCCTGCACCCCCACCCTGTGCCCCAGCCTGGAGCCTGCACCCAGCACCCAAACTCCATTCCAGAGCCCAACCTCTCAACCATCCCACACCCCAAACCCCTGCCCCAACCCAGGGCTGCACCCCAGACCTCCTCGCCCGACCCAAACTCCCTTGCAGAGCCTGAGGCAGGTGAGGGGCAGAGTTCCTCGGGGAGGCGGGGAGGGCTCTGTTCAGTAATATAGTGACTCCTTGGGTCTTTGAATGAGGCTTTATACTTGGGGTGGGGGGGTGAGGAGGCAAGCAGCGAGTCGGTGGATGGAGAGGGGCAAATCTCCCAGATTCAAAATCTGTGACTGTGTCTGTTGGTCCTTCTAGCTGCTTTTCTCTGGGCTGGGGGTTGTTCCCACAGGAAGGTGTTTGCTTCTTATCCCCGAGGCCATCAGTATGTCTGCTCTTCTCTAGTCAGCCCACTTGCCAAGCCTGATTGTCCTTGGTTGGGCTGCCAGCCCCTCTCCAAGGATTGCAGCTGTCTGGAGGTACTGCCCTCCACGCCTTGCTCAGTCACACCTCATTCATTCAACAGGGCAGTTGATTACCAAGTGGGGGGGAGATCTTATTCTACTTCTAGCAAAAAGACACTTTTCTTTTACCTTAATTACACTACCTTAGGGGCACGCTATAACATATTACCAAGGTTCAATACAAAGTCATATACAAGTTATACAAAAATGCATAATGCAGAGATTTATCTACAACTGCATTGATTGACTGCATTGACTGACTGTGCGGTAATATAGTGACCCCTGGTCTTTGAATGAGGCTTCATACTTGCCTCATTAATGCAGAGAAGCAGCAAAATCCATCAAACATATAAGTGGTTATGACTTATTTACTTGGTCTTAAAAGAGAACAAAAAGGCCTTGAGTCTCCTCCCTGTCATTAACGCCCTGCTCAGACAATCAGGGTAGAGACTGAGGATGGAAGGCTGAGGGGTCTCACCAGAGAGCTCAAAGGATGGCCCAGGTCACTGGCAGGGATCACTGCCCCAGCACTACTGCAGCTCCACAGTTTGGGGTGGACCTCCCACAGTGAGAGCTGCCGAGCACTCCCCCGCAACACACACTCACACACACACACACACACACACACACACCCTCTCCTGGTGTTAGGAGGGGAACTGGAGAAAGGACAAAAGAAGCAAGGGAGGAAGAGAAAGGAGGGATGGATGGAGGAAAAGGTGAAACAAAAAGGACAAACCCTAATGTCCTCAGTGATTCTAAGGGACAAGATCCCAGGTTTGGAATAAAATTCTGCCTCCTTAAGATCATGTTTTCCATGAATTCAACTGTCACCAGATGGATCAGACTGAACAGTTTCAAACCTCGAGGAGGCTCTTACCTTCTAAACAGGGTCGGCTGTTTTCAAGAAAAATCACTAAAAGGGAAGGAGAAAACTCGAAAGAGGTTCCTCCTGGCGCTCAGGTACGTGAACCCCAATACTCCCCCAGTCCTCAAAGAGAGACCTGGAGAAGGAGACTTGCTGAAGCAAAGCCACAGGGTCTCTGAGGTTTCCCTGGCCCCTCGCCCCTGTCCTGCCTGGCTGATGTCAGCATCTCTCTGTGAGGTCACCACCTCCCCACCGCCTTTGGCCAATAGCCTGAGGTCCTGCAAAAGGCCTTTGTGATGTCACTGCCACACCCCTCCCTTGCTGGGCTAATGTCCTGCCCCTGGCCAGGCACTTTGGAGGTTTGAGCTACTCCCTGTGGATCACCCCACTCAAGGAGCGCTCGTTCTAGGAAGCAAGCCAGCTAGACAGGAAAACATCAGACGCTGCTGCTCCCAATGCTACATTCAGTTTTTCAGAAATTAGTTGACTTGATGGCCAGAAGAGACCATTAGAGCATCTAATCTGACCCCCTGCATATCACAGGCCTCCTGTATGACACAATAGCTTCTTTTGGGGCAAACACATTCCAGAATTCTCCGGTTCTCCATATGAACCCAACAACCAGCGTACACAGGTCCAGAAGTGGGCAATCTCTCCTATGGTCACTAGATGGCGATGCAGCCTGGCACTTTCCCATTCATGCGATGATCCGACCTTTTGGTTAACTAATCTGGCCCTGGTCCCAATTCGATGGGATAAAGGGGGTTCCTCTCTCCTTGTGAGCGATCGTTTGATGCAGGGGATCTTCTGCTGGTGTTATTCCTTGTGGAAAAGTACAAATTGCAAAACTGATGGGAGGGGCCTTCTGAGGTGGTAGGGAGGGGTCACGCTGTTACCTGCAATGTACACAGGCCCCGCAGCAGGGACGCACCTCGGAATGTGCATAGAAACAGGTTAAAAGTGCATCACAACAGTGAAGCCGTTGTCAAGATGCTATTCTGTGCAGAGGACTTTAAGACAGCCCCTGCTCCTGATCTGAGGCCTGAATTGATTTCAATGGGAATTAGGAACTGAAATCCCTTTAAAAATCTGGCCCTAAGTGATTTGCTCAAGGTCACAAAGGAAGTCTGCA
Organism: Mauremys reevesii; assembly: GCF_016161935.1. Classification (NCBI taxonomy): domain Eukaryota; kingdom Metazoa; phylum Chordata; order Testudines; family Geoemydidae; genus Mauremys; species Mauremys reevesii. Next base: position 32,245,363 of record NC_052639.1, read on the forward strand.
GTGAAGGCAGAACTTAAACTCAGACCCTCAAGTGTTAGTCGAGTGCGATAACCTCTGGACCATCCTTCCTTTCTCCTGTGTCTGTCTAATGACGTGCTTCTGTCTATCTAACCCCAGACGTAACCATGTCTCTCTCTATCTAGCCCCATAGAAAAATAATCCGTCTGTCTAGTGTCTACCTACTTTTCCATAACTAAGCCAGGAGCTAGACTATTTATAAGAAGTCAATTAAAACCACAAACTAGGAATAAACTCTGATTACGTTCAAGAACCAGCATTCTTGTTAAAATCAGTAAGATTATGTTCACACTGGTTCACTGTATATTAACTGAGGAGATATGAATGAAGAGCAAAGTTAAGCAGCGGGAGCTCTATTAAAACTATGGGTGAAACCTCATGCCTGCTCTGGCTTCTTGCACAGCCTAAAACTGGAGTTCTGCAGTGGGGAAGCATAATAGTAATAATTCTCTGCTACATTAAAGAGCCCTTTAATACCCAATATGTTCTCTCCATTAAGGCACTTCAACACTTCAATGAAGTTATCTTTCAATCTTCTTTGATAAGTTAAACAGGTTGAGCTCTTTCAATAGCTCACTAGAAGGCATTTTTCTCCAGCCCTCAGAACATTTGGTGGCTCTTTGCTGCCCCAGCTCCAATTTCACAACTTCTTTTCAAACGAGGACACCAAAACTGGAGGCTGTATTCCAATATCAGGCTCACTGATGCCGTGTTACCTCCTGTGATGTTATTGACATAAACTGTAACTGTATAGATCACCGTTGTGACCACTATTCTAGATTTGCAGCCAATATTGCATAAAGGTTGTCGTGTAAGGGGTCTATGGAGAGGTTATGATTGGCTGATTAGAATTATGCTCAGGGCCGGCTTTAGAAGTGCGCCCAATTCGAACAGTTTCGATGGGGCCCCGCCAGGGATGACTAAAACAAAAACCACGTTAAAAACACGTGGGGCTTGTACTCACCGGCGGTGCTCCGAGTCTTTGGTGGCACTTCGGTGGTGGGTTCTTCACTCACTCCAGGTCTTCGGCGGCACTGAAGGACCCGCCGCCAAAGTGCCGCCGAAGACTCGGAGCGGGTGAAGGACCCGCCGACGACATGCCCCTGAAGACCCAGAGTGCCGCCGGGTGAGTAAAAATTAAAAAGGCGCCTCTAGCCAGGGAAGGGATTCTTACTGGGTACGGGCCCTCTTAGGCGTGGGTCCCAATGGGGAATTGGTGGAATAGCCCTAAAGCTGGCCTGCAGCTACGGATTAAAACTCCGCAGTGTTTGTTGGGGCAACTGGAGCCGTGGGACCTACCTGGAGATGCTGAAATCTCACCCTTGTCTCTCTCCTCCTGCCTCTACCTCCGAGCCAGGCACTGGGCAGTTCAGTGGGGAAGGGATGAACTGATGATCATCAGTTTGTTTTATGATGGTGGGGAGTGGTTTAAACTATTTCCTCAATCACGCCTCTTGCAGGGGCGGCTCTAGGATTTTGTCGCCCCAGCACGGCAGGCAGGCTGCCTTCAGCAGCTTGCCTGTGGAGGGTCCACTGAAGCTGTGGGACCAGCGGAGATCCCCTGGCTTGCTTCCCCAAGCACGCGCTGGCGTGCTGGGGCCTGGAGCTGCTCCTGCTCCCTTGGCAGCTCAGTCACCATTTTAGATAGAGCACTGCTATGGTGCCTGGGCACTGGGCCATGCGGGGCCTTTAACACCACAGCCATGGGGAGGGGGGGCTGAGAGGGACCATCGTGCGAGGAACACGACTCCTTCTACCATCCACCACACCCTAGTTTGGAACTGCTGCTGCCGGCTCACCCCATCTGTGGGGACTTCTATCCCCTCTGCCTCCTCTAGCTGGGGTTTTCCTTCTGCACCTACCTGGCATGGCAGCCCCTGTCTGAACCCCTGATCCTGTCCCAGTTTTGTCCTCTGCCCATCCCGCCTCCGATTCCCCCCTTCAGGGGGATTTTCCGGCCTTTGATTGCAGGGAGCAGATTCTGATGGCGCGTGAGGGCAGCAGCTTGCAGCTGTTACTGAGCATGTGAGAAGAGCATTAGAAGGGAAGACCGGCCAGACTGGGTCAAACCAAAGCTCCATCTAGCCCAGTGTCCTGTCGGCCGATAGCGGCCGGTGCCAGGTGCCCCAGAGGGAATGAACAGACAGGAATCATCCAGGGAGCCATCCCCTGTCGCCCAATTCCCAGCTTCTGACAGACAGAGGTTAGGGGCACCATCCCTGCCCACCCTGGCCAACAGCCATTGATGGACCTGTCCTCCACAGAAACACAGAATCCTAGACAATGAGGGTTGGAAGAGACCCCAGGAGCTCATCTAGCCTAAGCCCCTGCTGAAAGCAGGACCACGAATCTCTCTAGTTTCCTTTTCATCACAGGACCCTGCTCAGGAACAGTGAAGTTGCAAGATCTAACAGGAAACAGCTTCAGAAAGAAGGGCAGCTCCTCTTCCTCCTCCTCCCGTGGGGACGAGCAGCCCCAACAGCCTCTCTGCCCCGGCCTCCTTCAACCCATTGCCCCCTTCAGCCTCCCCAACTTCCCCATTGCTCCTTTAGCCTCCCCAACTTCCCCATTGCTCCTTTAGCCTCCCCAACTTCCCCATCGCTCTCTTCAGCCTCCCCAACTTCCCCATTGCCCCTTCAGCCTCCCCAACTGCCCCCATTGCCCCCTTCAGCCTCCCCAACTCCCCACACTGCCCCGGCTCCACCGCCTCAGGTTCCTTCCCCACAACCATCTGCTTCCTCACCATGGGGAACAGGAGCAGAAAATGCTTTTGAAAACCTTCTGCAGTAAAATAAAACAAGCCAAGCAACCTCCCTGGCTTTGTGCTGGGTGCCCAGCTGTGGGCTTGTGTGTGGGGAGGCTGTTCTGAGCACACTCCAGTCAGGAAGGGGCAGAGTTGGCCAAAGGCAAGTTGAATCTTTAGCAGAGAATTCCTTTCTCCATTGTGTTAGCTAAGCGTTGCTGTTAAATGTCAGCCGACGAATGCCGCATTTGAAACAATCTGACTCTAACCCCACTGCCATCTCTGTTGCTATAGTTCTCACATCCTCTGCTCTTGTGATGTCACCACATGACATAGTGTCTTATTCTCATAGTGTCCTGTGGGTTAGACAGGAATAAGTTTATGAGGTAAATACTGAAGCATAACTCCATCCCTTCCTCCTTTTGACTTCGGAAAATAAATCCTGTCGCATCCCTCAGTCCCAACCCAGCCCCACCGGCTGCTGCGGCTTGGAGACAGGTGCCCTCTCACCTGGCCCTGAGCTGCTGTGGGGAGAGAGGGCTGGAGGCAGTTCTTTCTCCCTGGGGCAACCTGCTCCCCAATCTCCTCCTTCCCAGCCCCACCCCAGAGCCCTCACCCCCTGCGCCCCTACCCTCTGCTCCAATGCTGAGACCCTCATCGCTAGCCCCACTCCAGAGCCTGCACCCCCAGCCGGAGCCCTTACATCACTGCGCCCCAACCCCCCCCCCCCCGAGCCGCGCCCACCCAACAAACCATTCAGCCGTACCCCGGCCCCCCACCAACCAAGTGCAGAATGAATTTTGTAAGGAGCGCCAAATGAAGGTGATGTGTCACACCTCACCTCCATATTTGTGCCCAAAACAAAATTCATTCCACACATGGACATAACAAAATAGAGGAAACACTGCTCCTGACTTTCAGTCTCTCTCTCACATCTTGAATTTCACACATTGAGTGATCAGAATAAAGTGCCCTCAAGTGAGCTAGAGACCAACAGTGGTTCATAGTAATTATTCAGCAAGTATTTTAGAAGACCTAGGACATTATTGAAAATCATGACCTGCCAAGAGACAATTAATGGAGAGAAGCAGCAAGATTAATTCCATACATTGGATTGGTTGTGACTTATTTGCCTGATTTGAAAAGAGACCAAACTGACCTGAGTCTCCTTGGTGTCGATAGCCCCCTGCTCAGCCAATCAGCACTGAGACTCTGAGTGGCAGGAGGCTGAGGGGTCTCACGGGATGTCCCAAAGGACGGCCCAGGACACCATCAGAGGGGATCACTCTCAGACCCAGACCCACCTCTTGGGGAGGACCTCCCGCAATGAGAGCAATACCCCTCCCCTGCCCGCACTCCAGACCCGTCCCTCCTAGGTAGAGGGAGGGAAGCTGGAAAAGGGAAAAAAGAAGCAAGAGAAGAGGAGAAAGGAGGGAGGAAAGAGGAAAAGGGAAACCAAAAAGGACAAACCCCAATGTCCCCAGAGATTCCAATCATCAAAACCTAGGGAGGAAATCAAATTCTGCCACCTGAAGCCAGTGTTTCCTGGGCCTAGAATGCTGCCTGCGCCAGGTGGATCAGACGGAACAGGTTCCAAAGCTCTCTGAGCCTCTTACCTTGTCAAAGGGAAGTTTGTTTTCGGCACAATCAGTGGTAGGAAAGGAGAAAACTCCACAGAGGTTCCTCCTCATGCTCACATCTGTGAATCCTAATCCTCTCTCAGCCCTCGAGGAGAGACCTCGTGAAGGAGACTTGCGGCAGCAAAGCCAGGAGGTCTCAGAGACAGACCTGGCCCTGCACCTCTGTCCTGCCCGGCTGATGTCGGGGTCTCTCTGTGAGGTCACCCCCTCCCCACCCCCTTTGCCCAATAGGCCGAGTTCCTGCAAAAGGCCTTTGTGATGTCACTGCCACACCCACCCCTCCCCTCAAAGCTGATGTCCTGCCCCTGGCCAGACTCGTTGGGTGTTTGATTTGTTTCCCCTGCATCTGGGGTTGCCAACTTTCTGACCCCACAAAACTGAACACCCTTATCCCGCCCCTTCAGCGAGGTCCTGGCTCGCTCACTTGCAGAGCGGGAGGTTTAGGTTGGACATTAGGAAAAACTTTTTCACTAGGAGGGTGGTGAAGAACTGGAATGGGTTCCCTAGGGAGGTGGTGGAATCTCCTTCCTTAGAGGTTTTTAAGGTCTGGCTTGACAAAGCCCTGACTGGGATGATTTAGTTGGGGTTGGTCCTGCTTTGAGCAGGGGGTTGGACTAGATACCTCCTGAGGTCCCTTCCAACCCTGAGGTTCTATGATTCTATGATCTCCCTCCATCACTCGCTCTCCCCCACGCTCACTCAGTCGCTCGTTGTCACCGGGCTGAGGAGGGCTGGGGAGAGTCCCTTTTCAACTGGGTGTTGTCGGGACAGACCTGGGAAGGAGGCTGCCTGCCAAACACCTTTGAGAGGTGCCGTCCCTCCCTGTCAGAAAATCATCTCCCTCCTTCACTTCAGTGACGGTCTCAATTGTTCCTTATCCCGGCAGAGCCGGAGGATTGAAAGCAGCAACATCAAACCCCTGTGCAGCTAGCAGGAATGGACACAGACACTCCCTTGTATCTCAACAGATATTTAGTTTCACTCTTGGTAAACTACAAGGCTAAAGGGACGGGCGGTGGCACCACATCTAAGGAATGAAACACAACACAATCATCATCGTTATGCCCATCGGTGCCTCTTTATTCTTCCTTTGTCTCTCTCTGACCACCGTCGCCCTCTGTCGGTTCACTGAGAGTTCCACACTCACTGCTTCCGACACACAAAGACTCACACACACATCTTGCATGCAAAACCTCACCAAGGAGTCAGATGCACCTGCTGGTTCCCTGCACCCCTGTTCTACAGAATCCAATCCCAGGGAAAGCTTGTCAGGCCCAGAGCTGGTGGGGAGTCCTGGGCTGGAGGATTTAACCTACAGTGACGGCACTCGCAGGAAAGATGCTGAACGAGTGCAAGTTAAACATTGGGAGCTCCGCTTCCAGTCCCCTCACAGCTCAGTCCATCTCTCCAGGAAAGGGGCACATCTGAATTCCCAGCTGGCTCAGTCTATCCGCGTAGTTCTTGTTTACACCCAGTCAACTCTGAGGCCTGTTTCGCACCCTGGGTTTGAGGAGACCGTCAGAACCGACTCTCTGCAATAGCAAAAGCAGGAGGCCGTGTTATTTCTCCTGCCCCAGCACAGACAGACAACGAGGGAAATGCTCTATGTTGGAGGATGGGGCTCCTGCCCTTGGCTAAAGATCAGCACCTCCCTTTGCCTTTTGTCACTCCTGAAGCTTTTCTTTCAGCAGCGAGCCCTAGAGCTCAGTTGCTGGAGCGCTGTGTTTGTCACTGACGCTCGGGGAGCTCCAACATCACTGGGCTCTTCTACCAGCAAGTCCAACGAAAGGACTGATTTCCTCATGTAGCCTGCTCCGGGACCGTCAAAAGGATCTTGTCCCATTCTTCTTCATGGAAGGCCATCTTGTAGCCTGCAACAACATCCATGGTGTGATGGCAGCCCTCAACATCGTTCACAGTCCACATGAGTGGAGACTGTTCGTTGATTCATCGAAGACGAGTCTTAAAGATGTTTTACTGCATAATGGCAATGTTTTGCCATCAATTCCACTTGGTCATGCAGTCCATATGAAGGAAACCTATGACAACATGAAACAACAACATGAAACCTCTCTGAGGCTCTTCTCTGCTCCACAGGGACGTCTGTCTTCTCACCAATTAGCAGGGGAAAGGGGGAAACCCCAAGGAGGCTCCTCCTCGCGCTCACAGGCGTGACCCTGTATTCTCTCTCACTCCTCAAGGAGACCTTGAGAAGGAGACTCCTGCAGCAAAGCCATTTCCCCCACCCTGCAGCCTCTTTACCTGCCCCTGCTCATAGACTCTCTGTGAGGTCACCGCTTCCCAACCTCCTTTGACCAATCAGCCCAGCTCCTGTAAAAGGCTAGTGTGATGTCACCGCCCTGGACAGCCCCTTTGCATCTTTGAGCTGCTCCTGCTGTGTCACACCCACACCCCACTCACTCAGTGTTACTTCTGGACACGAAGCAGGTGACACATGAAAACATCAGAGGCTGCTCAATGGCCCATACTTAGTTTTGCAGAGATTTGTAGACATTAAGGCAAGTAAAGACCTTTGGATCATAGAATCATAGGACTGGAAGGACCCCAAGAGGTCATCGAGTCCAGTCGCCTGCACTCAAGGCCAGACTAAGTATTATATAGATCATCTCTGACAGGGCTTTGTCTAACCTGCTCTTAAAAATCTCCAAGGATGGAGATTCAACAACCTCCCTAGGCAATTTATTCCACGGCTTAACCACCCTGACTCTTAGCAAGTTTTTCCTAATGTCTAACCTAAACCTCCCTTGCTGTAATTTAAGCCTCTTGATTCTTGTCCTATCATGAGAGGTTAAGGAGAATATTTTTTCTCCCGCCTCCTTGTAATAACCTTTTAGGTACTTGAAAACTGTAATGTCCCCTCTCAGTCTTCTCTTCTCCAGACTTAACAAATCCAATTCTTTCAATCTTCCCTCATAGGTCATGTTACTAGACTTTCATCATTCTTGTTGCTCTTCTCTGGACTTTCTCCAATTTGTCCACATCTTTCCAAAAATGTGATGCCCAGAACTGTACACAAGAATCCAGTTGAGGCCTAATCAGGACGGAGTAGAGTGGAAGAATGACTTCTCGTGTCTTGATTTCAACACTCCTACCAATACATCCCAGAATGATATTGGCTTTTTTGCAACAGCATTACACTGTTGACTCTTATTTAGTTTGTGGTCCACTAGGATCCTTGGATCCTTTTCCGCAGTGCTCCTTCCTAGGCAGTTATTTCCCATTCTGTATGTGTGCAACTCATTGTTCCTTCCTACTGAATTTGCATTGAATTGAACTTTGCATTTCTTCTTATTGAATTGAACACTTTGCATTGAATTGTCCTATCATGAGAGAGATAGCTAGAGAATAGCTAGAGGCTCACATGGAACACTTTGCATTTCTTCTTATTGAATTGAACACTTTGCATTGAATTGAACACTTTGCATTTCTTCTTATTGAATGGAACACTTTGCATTTCTTCTTATTGAATTTGCAAAGAACACTTTGCATTTCTTCTTATTGAATTTCATCCTATTTACCTCAGACCATTTCTCCAGTTTGTCCAGATCAGTTTGAGAGTTCATCCTATACTCCAAAGCACTGGCAACCCCTCCCACTTCATGTCATCTGCAAACTAGGCCACGATCTAAATCACTGAGGAAGATATTGAACAAAACTGGACCCAGAACTGAGCCCTGTGACACCCCACTCATTATGCCCTTCCAGCCTGACTGCGAACCCCTGATAACTACTCTCGGAGAACAGTTTTCCAACCAGTTATGCACCCACCTTAAAGTAGCTATCAAGGGCTGGTTTGACACGATTTGTTCTTGATAAATCCATGCTGGCTATTGCTTAGCACCTCATAGATTCACAGATTCTACGACTGGAAGGGACCTCGAGAGGTCATCGAGTCCAGTCCCCTGCCCTCATGGCAGGACAAAATACTGTCTAGACCATCCTGCATAGACATTTATCTAACCTATTCTTAAATATCGCCTGAGGTGGAGATTCCACAACCTCCCTAGGCCAATTATTCCACTGTTTCATCACCCTGACAGTTAGGAACTTTTTCCTAATGTCCAACCTAAACCTCCCTTGCAGCAGTTTAAGCCTATTGCTTCTTGTTCTTTCCTTAGAGGCTACGGTGAACAAGTTTTCTCTCCTCCTTAGGACACCCTTTAAGATACCTGAAAACTGCTATCATGTCCCCTCTCAATCTTCTCTTTTCCAAAGTAAACAAACCCAATTCTTGCAGCCTTCCTTCATAGGTCATGTTCTCTAGACCTTTAATCATTCTTGTTGCTCTTCTCTGGATCCTCTCCAATTTCTCCATATCTTTCTTGAAATGTGGTGCCCACAACTGGACACAATACTCCACTTGGGGCCTAACCAGCCCAGAGTAGGGCGGAAGAATGACTTCTCGTGTCTTGCTCACAACACATCTGTTAATGCATCCCAGAATCACGTTTGCTTTTTTTGCAACAGCATCACACTGTTCACTCACATTTAGCTTGTTTCCACTATAACCCCTAGATCCCTTTCTGCCGTACTCCTTCCTAGACAGTCTCTTCCCATTCTGTAGGTGTGAAACTGATTGTTCCTTCCTAAATGGAGCACTTTGCATTTGTCTTTATTAAACTGCATTCTGTTAACTTCAGACCGCTTCTCCAGTTTGTCCAGATCATTTTGAATTATGACGCTATCATCCAAAGCAGTTGCAATCCCTCCCAGTTTGTTATCATCTGCAAACTTCATAAGCGTACTTTCTAGGCCAATATCTAAGTCGTTGATGAAGATATTGAACAGAGCCAGTCCCAAAACAGACCCCTGTGGAACCACACTTGGTCTACCTTTCCAGCAGGATTGGAAACCATTCATAACTACTCTCTGAGTACGGTTATCCAGCCACTTATGCACCTACCTTAGAGTAGCCCCATCTAAATTGTATTTGCCTAGTTCACTGATAAGAATATCATGCGAGACCGTATCAAATGCCTCACTAAACTCTAGGTATACCACATCCTTCGCTTCTCCCTTATCCACAAGACTCGTTATCCTATCAAAGAAATCTCTCAGATTGCTCTGACATGATTTGTTCTTTACAAATCCATGCTGGCTATTCCCTATCACCTTACCACCTTCCAAGTGTTTGCAGATGATTTCCTTAATTACTTGCTCCATTCTCTTCCCTGGCACAGAAGTTAAACTAACTGCTCTGTACTTTCCTGGCTTGTTTTTATTTCCTTTTAGAGATGGGCACTATGTTTGCCCTTTTCCAGTCTTCTGGAATCTCTCCCGTCTCCCATGATTTTCCAAAGAGAATAGCTAGAGGCTCACATACCTCCTCTATCAGCTCCTTGAGTATTCTAGGAGGCATTTCAGCAGGCCCTGGTGACTTGCAGGCATCTAACTTTTCTAAGTGATTTTTAACTTCTTTTTTTATTTGATCTTCTAAGCCTGCCCTTTCCCATTAGCATTCACTCTCTTAGGTATTCCTTCAGACTTCTCGGTGAAGACCGAAACAAAGAAGTCATTAAGCATCTCTGCCAATTCCAACTTTCCTCTTATTGTTTCTCCCTCCTCACTGAGCAGTGGGCCTACCCTCTCCTTGGTCTTCCTCTTGCTTCTAATGTACTGATAAAAAGTCTTCTTGTTTCCCTTTATTCCCATAGCTAGTTTGAGCTCATATTGTGCCTTTGCCTTTCTAATCTTGCCCCTGCATTCCTGTGTTGTTTGCCTATATTCATCCTTTGTACTCTGTCCTAGTTTCCATTTTTTATATGACTCCTTTTTATTTTTTAGATCATGCAAGATCTCGCGGTTAAGCCAAGCTGGTCTTTTGCCACATTTTTTATCTTTCCTACCCAGCAGAATAGCTTGCTTTTGGGCCCTTAATAGTGTCCCTTTGAAAAAGTGCCAACTCTCCTCAGTTGTTTTCCCCCTCAGTCTTGAGTCCCATGGGACTGGACCTATCAGCTCTCTGAGCTTACCAAAATCCACCTTCCTGAAATCCATTGTCTCTAGTTTGCTGTACTCCCTTCTACCCTTCCTTAGAATTGCAAACTCTAGGATTTCATGATCACTTTCACCCAAGCGGCCTTCTACTTTCAAATTCTCAATGAGTTCCTCCCTATTTGTTAAAATCAACTCTAGAACAGCTTCCTCTAGTAGCTTTTTCAACCTTCTGGATGGCCCAGTGGGATCCCAGCTAGGCGGACAGGCTGGAAAATGGATCTTCCAGTCACTCCGTTCCAGGTCTCCCCAGCATTAAGATCAAATTCCTTTCTCCTGCCCCCGCCCCCCGCACATTGGGCTCACCACCAAGAGGTATTGGGGCCTGTCTATATGTGGGGATTCTGCAGCAGCTCCCCAGCATGGCACCCGAGAGGTTGGCCAAGACCTTGTGCAGAGCCTATACCGCAAGGGAGAGCCATGGGTCAGGGGCTACACCTGCCACAGGACAGCAAGGGGTGGGAAGCACTGGTGAGACCCCAAACACATACCCTGGCCTCTCTGATTCATATCCTCCTGCAAGCTTTGTCCCCAACCATTTCTTCTTTCTCTACACGAGACATTTTCACAAATGTCACAATGCCTTGGCACACAACAGCATGAAACAACCCTTTCTCCTCCCCAAAGTGCTTTAATGTCCATTCTCTCGCCCAGCCTTGCTCCTGCCAGGCATTACAGACGTGTCTCATTTCCCATTACACAGATTGGGATGCTGAGGTACAGAGAGAGGAAATGACCAATCCCAGCTCACACAGCAAAGTGATGGCACAGCTAGAGAGAAAAGCCAACAGCTCTCACTCTTGCTGTCATCAGCAGACACCAAGACCCCCGGGGGAGGGACAGAGGCCAGCAATTGAAGGGATGTGCGTGCAATTTTCATCGACACAGTTTTCTGTTAGAAAATACCAGGAACATTAATCAAGGTTGATTTGTGGAATCATGAATCAATTTGGATGAAAAATCTTTGCAAAAATATTTCGTTTTCCAAACCAAAAGCATCTCCCGTTTGTGGCGTCCCCTTAAACTGTCTCTTCGCACACAAAGAGGAGACACTTCAATTTGGAAACGAGATAAGATGCTTCAGTCAGGGTAAGCAGTTGCTCCCCTTCATAACTGAAAGATCATAAAATGCCAGTAAAATTGACTTTCAGCCCTTACACAGCAGACCCCACTGACGGCATCTCCCCGGGGCCGGGTGGAGCCAGCTCACCTTATCAAACCTTCCCATACCCGGGGGAACGGGAAAGTGCGAGGCTGCAGCGCCACCTAGCGGCCACAGGACAAATCGCCGGCTGCTGCACCTGTGGGCACTGGGAGTTCGCTTAACATGGAAAGCTGCCTAATGCACGGTTGGCAAAACGGGGGTCTGCTGCACTACATCATCATCTGCAATGACTCAACCCGATAGGACACCTCCTGTGCTACGCTGCTACTAGTGACCCTCTCAAACAGGTCCCCACAGCTCCCCAGCCTCCCCCCACCAGGAGGCAGCTAGGAGAGGTTTGTTACACTGCTCTACAGCCAAAATGCTTCTGAAATTAATATAGTCAAACTTTACTAACTCTGGGTCACTCAGAATGAAAATGATGCTTAAAATTCTTGATTGGCTCTAGTTTTCAAGATATGCTATTGAGTCAGTATTTATGACCCTTGACTTGGGAATGGCGGAGGAGAAGTGAGTTATAAAGGGACGGGATCTCAATTTAAACCAGTAATGACTAAAATCCATCTTTGACTGGATCTATGAATAAATCTATGAATGGGTTTGGACAGTACTTGCTTTTTAGGCAAAACAATGAAGGATGCAATCTGAAGCTGGTATTGCCCCATACATGATATGAATTGCATCATGTTATTCCTAGAAGTCATGGATGATGCAATCATAAGGAAGCTGAATCAATTGCCCTATATCAGCTATTTAAATCATACAGTGTCTTGCTCTCTTATTTGTCAGTGTTTGATTTTGCAAAGGGACCCATTTCTCTTTAGCCAAAGTGAGCAGAGATGCCTCGTACTTGTGTGAACAGTGCAGATAACTTCTGCTATGTTTGTGGTGAAGTGACTTTTGCATCACAAAAGTGCAGTAGAACCACTATGGTTAAGAAAGCCTATCACTTTTCTTTTGGCTGCATAATTGGAGATCAGGACAAGAGGTGGGCCCCACACATATGCTACAACACTTGTGCAACAAATCTTCGCCAGTGTTTGAACAGGAAAAGGAAATTTATGCCTTTTGCAGTGCCAATGATGTGGAGAGAGCCAACAGATCATACCAGCAATTGTTACTTCTACATGGTGCCTCCAGTTGGGAAAGGTGTGACAAAGAAGAAAAAGTGGACGCTGCATTCTCCAAACATTCCATCAGCTCTATGCCCAGTACCCCACGGAGAAGGACAGCTGGTTGCTGATGCACCACAATCATTCTCACTTGAGTCAGACGAGGAAGAGGAAGAGGACGAAACTTCTGGTCCTGAACCATCAATGTCACAGGACCCACATTTTCTCCCATCCTCCTCCTCTGAACGACACCTCATAACACAAGGTGAAGGGAATGACCTTGTCAGGGATTCGAACTACCCAAGAGTAAGGCAGAGCTGTTGGGCTCTGCACTACAGCAGTGGAATCTCCTGGCAGGTGATGTTAGGGTTTCCATGCTCCCTGGCCGTCAAAAGGATCTTGAACCATTCTTCTTCATGGAAGGCCATCTTGTAGCGTTCAACAAAACCGATGGTGTGATGGCAGCCCTCAACATCATTCACAATCCACATGAGTGGAGACTGTTCATTCATTCATCGAAGAGAGTCTTAAAGCTGTTTTACTGCATAATGGCAATGTTTTGCCATCAATTCCACTTGGTCATGCAGTCCATATGAAGAAAACCTATGACAACATGAAAAAACAATATGAAACCTCTCTGATTGGGATCAGTTTATTACCCAGTCTGCTCCTCCCTCCAAGTGGAGAGGATCATGCACCAGTCTCTGGTCCTGAGCAGGTGCCCCAACCACATCTAGCAAAACGAAGAGTTTTAGGGGGAAATAGAACACACATTGATTAACTATGCAAAGATAGGCTTGAATGGATTGTATGCAATGAGCGTACAGCTCAATGCAGGTTAGCCAAGAACTGAACCAAAAGAACCCTCTGCTTTGGCCTCAGCAGCAGATCTGGGGTGGTGAGAGCTGCAGCTACAAACTCACTTTCCTGCTCAGCCCCAGCTCTTTCCCCCAGGTCTCTCCCCTTGCCGGCAGGCTCCGGCTCAGGGGCTGGCTCCAGCCACCGCAAAGAGTCCGAACCCTCCCTGCCCCCCAGAGCTGGGCACAAAGGGGGCTAATGCAGATCTCTCCCCATACAGACCCGGCTGGGGCAGCAGCAGCAGCCCAGGCACCCACCAGCCCCCCAGCAGCCCCCACACTCCAAATGCCCTGCACCGCACACACCCGCCGGCCTCACAGCTCCTCCCCACCCTCCCATGGTCTCATGGTCTCATAGACTCTAAGGTCAGAAGGGACCATAATGATCATCTAGTCCCACCTCCTTCACAATGCAGGCCACACAAACTCACCCATCCACTTCTAGATCAAACCCCTAACCTATGTCTCACTTACTGAACTCCTCAAATTGTGCTTTGAAGACCTCAAGCTGCAGAGAATCCTCCAGCAAGTGACCAGTGCCCCATGCTGCAGAGGAAGGCGAGAAACCTCCAGGGCCTCTGCCAATCTGCCCTGGAGGAAAATTCCTTCCTGACCCCAAAGATGCTGATCACTTAAACCCTGAGCATGTGGGCAAGACTCACCAGCCAGCACCCACGAGAGAATTCTCTGCAGGAACTCACATCCCCACCCATCTAACATCCCATCCAGACCACTGGGCATACTTACCTGCTGAGAATCAAAGATCAATTGCCAAATTCATTGCCAAAATTAGCCTATCCCATCATACCATCCCCTCCATAAACGCATTAAGCTTATTCTTGAAGCCAGATATGGCTTTTGTCCCCATTACTCCCCTTGGAAGGCAAGTCTAAACTCCCTAGTGTCCACTTGATAGCCACTGGTTCTTCTTCTTCTGCACATCATCACTCGTGGAGAACAAGGTCCTGCAAATCTACAGTCGTACTCTATCTTTGTTTCAAGAATAAAACAAACTAGCGCCTCAGAGGACTGGAACAGATTTCAGCTGATGGACAGCTTTGCTCAGTGTTTGTACATTTTAACAGGAAAATGTTGAATGGTGAAATTAATTTCACCTCCCCATTCAGCGGAACTCCTGAACATACAGGAGATGGATATGAAAATATAGATCACTTAAAAAGAGGACATGTAAGAGAGCAGCTGGACTTGAACCAGAAACCTCTTGATCTGCCATCAAATGCACCACCACTGAGTTCCCTGAGGCAGCTGAGTGTTGGAGCCAGTGATCTTGAAGAGTATGAAGGGGACACTTATTTCAAAGAGCTTCTCTTCCATTCCCAGACATGAGTGGTTTTAAAAATGGAGTTTCATTACATTTTCTATGTGCATGTAAACACCACAGCTTGCACAATCCCCACAACTGCTCAGTCTCACCAGAGCACAATCACTTTGGAGGCCCCACACCCAGCTACCCAGCTCTGCGGCCTTTAACCTCTTCAGCAGTTCTCCAATGCCTTAAAGCCACAGGGCACAGCATGGAATTTGACCCCATTAATCCTAAATCAATTTGGATGAAAAATCTTTGCAAAAATATTTTGTTTTCCAAACCAAAAGCATCTCCCGTTTGTGGCGTCCCCTTAAACTGTCTCTTCGCACACAAAGAGGAGACACTTCAATTTGGAAACGAGATAAGATGCTTCAGTCAGGGTAAGCAGTTGCTCCCCTTCATGATTGAAAGATCATAAA
The DNA here is from genome assembly GCF_016161935.1 of Mauremys reevesii. Classification (NCBI taxonomy): domain Eukaryota; kingdom Metazoa; phylum Chordata; order Testudines; family Geoemydidae; genus Mauremys; species Mauremys reevesii. The sequence continues at coordinate 32,260,659 of NC_052639.1, forward strand.
ATGCCAGTAAAATTGACTTTCAGCCCTTACACAGCAGACCCCACTGACGGCATCTCCCCGGGGCCGGGTGGAACCAGCTCACCTTATCAAACCTTCCCATACGCGGGGGAACGGGAAAGTGCGAGGCTGCAGCGCCACCTAGCGGCCACAGGACAAATCGCCGGCTGCTGCACCTGTGGGCACTGGGAGTTCGCTTAACATGGAAAGCTGCCTAATGCACGGTTGGCAAAACGGGGGTCTGCTGCACTACATCATCATCTGCAATGACTCAACCCGATAGGACACCTCCTGTGCTACGCTGCTACTAGTGACCCTCTCAAACAGGTCCCCACAGCTCCCCAGCCTCCCCCCACCAGGAGGCAGCTAGGAGAGGCTTGTTACACTGCTCTACAGCCAAAATGCTTCTGAAATAAATGGAGTCCAACTTTACTAATTCTGGGTCACTGAGAACGAAAATGATGCTTAAAATTCTTGATTGGCTCTAGTTTTCAAGATATGCTATTGAGTCAGTATTTATGATCCTTGACTTGGGAATGGGGGAGGATAAGTGAGTTATAAAGGGACGGGATCTCAATTTAAACCAGTAATGACTGAAATCCATCTTTGACTGGATCTATGAATAAATCTATGAATGGCTTTGGACAGTACTTGCTTTTTAGGCAAAACAATGAAGGATACAATCTGAAGCTGGTATTGCCTCATACATGATATGAATTGCATCATGTTATTCCTAGAAGTCATGGATGATGCAATCATAATGAAGCTGAACCAATTGCCCTATATCAGCTCTAGAAATCATACAGTGTCTTGCTCTCTTATTTGTCAGTGTTTGATTTTGCAAAGGGACCCATTTCTCTTTAGCCAAAGTGAGCAGAGATGCCTCATACTTGTGTGAACAGTGCAGATAACTTGTGCTATGTTTGTGGTGAAGTGACTTTTACATCACAAAAGTGCAGTATAAACACTATGGTTAAGAAAGCCTATCACTTTTCTTTTGGCTGCAAAATTGGAGATCAGGTGTGTGTTGGAAGCAATGAGTGTGGCAATCTCAGTGAGCCGACGGAGGGTGATGGTGGTCAGAGAGAGACAACGGAAGGTTAAAGGGGCAACGATGGGCATAACGATGATGATTGTGTTGTATTTCATTCCTTAGATCTGGTGCCACGGCCGGCCCTTTAGCCTTGTAGTTTACCAAGAGTAAAACTAAATATCTGTTGAGATACAAGGGAGAGTCTGTGTCCATTCCTGCTAGCTGCACAGGGGTTTGACATTGCTGCTTTCAATCCTCCGGCTCTGCCGAGACAAGGAACAATTCAGGCGGTCACTGAACTGAAGGAGGGAGATGATTTTCTGACAGGAGGGACGGCTCCTCTTAAAGGTGTTTGGCAGGCAGCCTCCTTCCCAGGTCTGTCCCGACAACACCCAGTTGAAAAGGGACTCTCCTCAGCCCTTCTCAGCCCGGTGAAAACGAGTGAGTGAGTGAGCGTGGGGGAGAGCGAGCGACGGAGGGAGATGGATTGAGCGGGCCGGGACCTCGGTGAAGGGGCAGGATGAGGGTGTTCAGTTTTGTGGGGTCAGAAAGTTGGCAACCTCAGATCCAGGGGAAACCACTCAAACACCCAATGAGTCTGGCCAGGGGCAGGACATCAGCTTTAAGGGAAGGGGTGGGTGTGGCAGTGACATCACAAAGGCCTTTTGCAGGAACTCGGCCTTTTGGGCAAAGGTGGTGGGGAGGGGGTGACCTCACAGAGAGACCCCGACATCAGCCGGGCAGGACAGAGGTGCAGGGCCAGGCCAGTCTCTGAGACCTCCCGGCTTTGCTGCCGCAAGTCACCTTCGCGAGGTCTCTCCTCGAGGGCTGAGAGAGAATTAGGATTCAGAGTTGTGACCATGAGGAGGAACCTCTGTGGAGTTTTCTCCTTTCCTACCACTGATTGTGCCAAAAACAAACTTCCCTTTGAGAAGGTAAGAGGCTCAGAGAGCTTTGGAACCTGTTCCGTCTGATCCACCTGGCGCAGGCAGCATTCTAGGCCCAGACAGCACTGGCTTCAGGTGGCAGAATTTGATTTCCTCCCTAGGTTTTGATGATTGGAATCCCTGGGGACATTGGGGTGTATCCTTTTTGGTTTATCTTTTCCTCTTTCCTCCCTCCTTTCTCCTCTTCTCTTGCTTCTTTTTTCCCTTTTCCAGCTTCCCTCCCTCTACCTAGGAGGGACGGGTCTGGAGTGCGGGCAGGGGAGGGGTATTGCTCTCATTGCGGGAGGTCCTCCCCAAGAGGTGGGTCTGGGTCTGAGAGTGATCCCCTCTGATGGTGTCCTGGGCCGTCCTTTGGGACATCTGGTGAGACCCCTCAGCCTCCTGCCTCTCAGAGTCTCAGTGCTGATTGGCTGAGCAGGGGGCTATCGACACCAAGGAGACTCAGGTCAGTTTGGTCTCTTTTCAAATCAGGCAAATAAGTCACAACCAATCCAATGTATGGAATTAATCTTGCTGCTTCTCTCCATTAATTGTCTCTTGGCAGGTCTGAATTTTCAATAATGTCCTAGGTCTTCTAAAATACTTGCTGAATAATTACTATGAACCACTGTTGGTCTCTAGCTCACTTGAGGGCACTTTATTCTGATCACTCAATGTGTGAAATTCAAGATGTGAGAGAGAGGCAGAAAGCCAGGAGCAGTCTTTCCTCTAATTTGTTATGTCCATGTGTGGAATGAATTTTGTTTTGGGCACAAATATGGAGGTGAGGTGTGACACATCACCTGCATATTGCGCTCCTTACAAAATTCATTCTGCACATGGATGGTGTGTGGCAGGGGTGAGGCTGAAAGGTTTGGAGTGTGGGAGAGGCTCGGGGGGGGGTTGGGGCGCAGTGATGTGAGGGCTCCGGCTGGGGGTGCAGGCTCTGGAGTGGGGCTAGCGATGAGGGTCTCAGCATTGGAGCAGAGGGTAGGCAGGGGTGCGGGCTCGGGGGTGGGGCTGGGAATGAGGAGATTGGGGAGCAGGTTGCCCCAGGGAGAAAGAACTGCCCCCTCCAGCCCTCTCTCCCCACAGCAGCTCAGGGCCAGATGAGAGGGTACCTGTCTCCAAGCGCAGCAGCCGGTGGGGCTGGATTGGGACTGAGGGAGGCGACAGGATTTATTTTTCCGAAGTCAAAAGGAGGAAGGGATGGAGTTATGCTTCAGTTTTTACCTCATAAACTTATTCCTGTCTAACCTACAGGACACTATGGGAATAAGACACTATGTCATGTGGTGACATCACAAGAGCAGAGGATGTGAGAACTACAGCAACTGAGAGGGTGGGGGATTTAGAGTCGGATTGTTTCAAATGCTGCATTTGTCGGCTGACATTTAACAGCAACGCTTAGCTAACACAATGGAGAAAGGAATTCTCTGCTAAAGATTCAACCTGCCCCTTTGGCCAACTCTGCCCCTTCCCTGACCGGAGTGTGCTCAGAACACCTCTCCCGCCAGCCTCCCCCCCCCCCCACAGGCCCACAGCTGGGCACCCAGCACAAAGCAAGGGAGGGGGTTGCTTGGCTTGTTTTACTTTTTACTTTTCAAAAGGCTTTTTAAAAAGCATTTTCTGCCCCTGTTCCCCATGGTGAGGAAGCAGATGGTTAGTTAAACAAAAGTTAAACAAAAGTTAAAAGGTAGAGTGACTAAAATGAAATCCCTGCAAGTTGTATGGGCCCTTTTTAAAGACACCATAATAGAGGCCCAACTTCAATGTATACCTTATATTAAGAAACAGAGTAAAAGAACTAAAAAAGAGCCATCGTGGCTTAACAACCATGTAAAAGAAGCAGTGAGAGATAAAAATACTTCCTTTAAAAAGTGGAAGTCAAATCCTAGTGAGGCAAATAGAAAGGAGCATAAACACTGCCAACTTAAGTGCAAGAGTGTAATAAGAAAAGCCAAAGAGGAGTTTGAAGAACGGCTAGCCAAAAACTCCAAAGGTAATAACAAAATGTTTTTTAAGTACATCAGAAGCAGGAAGCCTGCTAAACAACCAGTGGGTCTCCTTGACGATCAAAATACAAAAGGAGCGCTTAAAGACGATAAAGTCATTGCGGAGAATCTAAATGAATTCTTTGCTTCAGTCTTCACGGCTGAGGATGTTAGGGAGATTCCCAAACCTGAGCTGGCTTTTGTAGGTGACAAATCTGAGGAACTATCACAGATTGAAGTGTCACTAGAGGAGGTTTTGGAATTAATTGATAAACTCAACATTAACAAGTCAGCGTGACCAGATGGCATTCACCCAAGAGTTCTGAAAGAACTCAAATGTGAAGTTGCGGAACTATTAACTAAGGTTTGTAATCTGTCCTTTAAATCGGCTTCGGTACCCAATGATTGGAAGTTAGCTAATGTAACGCCAATATTTAAAAAGGGCTCTAGAGGTGATCCCGGCAATTACAGACCGGTAAGTCTAACGTCGGTACGGGGCAAATTAGTTGAAACAATAGTTAAGAATAAAATTGTCAGACACATAGAAAAACATAAATTATTGAGCAGTAGTCAACATGGTTTCTGTAAAGGGAAATCGTGTCTTACTAATCTATTAGAGTTCTTTGAAGGGGTCAACAAACATGTGGACAAGGGGGATCCGGTGGACATAGTGTACTTGGATTTCCTGAAAGCCTTTGACAAGGTCCCTCACCAAAGGCTCTTACGTAAATTAAGTTGTCATGGGATAAAAGGGAAGGTCCTTTCATGGATTGAGAACTGGTTAAAAGACAGGGAACAAAGGGTAGGAATTAATGGTAAATTCTCAGAATGGAGAGGGGTAACTAGTGGTGTTCCCCAAGGGTCAGTCCTAGGACCAATCCTATTCAATTTATTCATAAATGATCTGGAGAAAGGGGTAAACAGTGAGGTGGCAAAGTTTACAGATGATACTAAACTACTCAAGATAGTTAAGCAGATTGTGAAGAACTTCAAAAAGCTCTCACAAAACTAAGTGATTGGGCAACAAAATGGCAAATGAAATTTAATGTGGATAAATGTAAAGTAATGCACATTGGGAAAAATAACCCCAAATATACATACAATATGATGGGGGCTAATTTAGCTACAACGCGTCAGGAAAAAGATCTTGGAGTCATTGTGGATAGTTCTCTGAAGATGTCCACGCAGTGTGCAGAGGCGATCAAAAAAGCAAACAGGATGTTAGGAATCGTTAAAAAGGGGATAGAGAACTTGACGGAGAATATAGTATTGCCCTTATATAAATCCATGGTACGCCCACATCTCGAATACTGTGTACAGATGTGGTCTCCTCACCTCAAAAAAGATATTCTAGCACTAGAAAAGGTTCAAAAAAGGGCAACTAATATGATTAGGGGTTTGGAGAGGGTCCCATACGAGGAAAGATTAAAGAGGCTAGGACTCTTTAGCTTGGAAAAGAGGAGACTAAGGGGGGATATGACAGAGGTATATAAAGTCATGAGTGACATTGAGAAAGTGGATAAGGAAAAGTTATTTACTTATTCCCATAATACAAGAACTAGAGGTCAACAAATGAAATTAATAGGCAGCAGGTTTAAAACAAATAAAAGGAGACGGGACGGGACGGAGGACAGGGCTGGGGGGATGCAGGGACGGGACGGAGGGGATGAAGGGGGCAGGGACGGATGGAGACAGGGGACGGGACAGAGGACAGGGCTGGGGGATGCAGGGATGGGAGTGAAGGATGGAGGGAGCGGGAGGGTGACCAGATCGCAAGCGTGAACTATCAGGCCACGGTGGTGGAGCTGGGGGGGAGACAGACAGACACAGGTGCGCAGCCCCGTTGGGAGCCAGAGGCACACTGGTCCGCCTGGCCCTGTGCTACCAGCGTGCCCTTTCCTATTGGGGTGCGCCCATGCTGTGCCACAGAGCTCCCCTGCCCAGCACCCCCCTACAACTCTTCCACCACAAATGCACAGTGCTGTGCACACACACCTCGCCCAGCACACCCCTGCCCACAGCCCCACCACAGCTGCCCAGCACCCCACACAGAAACCCCCACTCTCTAGTTTCCCAATACACACAGATTTCCCCTCCCTTCCTTCCTCCTTCCCAGTGCCCTTCCCCACAGCCCCACACCATAACTGCACAATGCCCCACATAGACCCGCAGTGCCCTGACACACACAGATCTCCCCCATAGCCCAGCACCCTGTTTTTCACTCTTCTTTTTTCAAGACCCAAAGGGAGAAATCCCCTCCCTCCTCCTACTCCATGGGAGGAGGGAAGCGGGCATTGAGCTTCTCTATGAATAGCTCCAGTGCCTGATTCTGCTTGAACTTACTTTTCCTGAAAGAGGCACCATTTTTCTCAGTTTTACCGTCACCCTGGGGTTCTGAATAACAGCAGTGAAACTGACCAAAGCTGCTAGTGCTTGGCAGCATTGTGAGGCGGAATAGAAGCTCTGGAACTGCCAGTTTGCAGACTCAGGAAGACAGGTCTGCACTGGTTTACATTTGGAAGGTTATCTTCAGATAATGAAAGCTGGGCATGTGCTTTCTTCAGTCCCTGACAATGCATGGCAGAGAATACAATTATTAAAGAAAAACAGTTTTAGCCCCTTTTGGCACAGTTACCTGCACTTATACAGGTTGCAACCTGATATTCCTTGCACAATCTACACGTTTGGGTGCATCGGTAATGCCCTAATTGTATTACCGTTGCACCGTGATTTTGCTTGGTTCTTTTTAACCAAGGTGAAGTATTCCTAGAAAATAGGTGAAACATTTGGATTTGTAACAGTAATGTAAATACTGTGATAAATTCAGTGCCCCTGGCTTCCCATGGTTCCACAATCATAGAAATGGCACTGGAATTGACTTTTATCTTCAGAATTCTTCCCCCCTCCCTCCGCAGATCACCATAAGAACTTCAGGAAGGGCATTTGAAATAACACATAAAAGCAATTCCATGCACAAGTCTAGAGTGTTTTCTGTTTCTCTGGAATTTGGCAGTCTATGGTGCTTAATATGGGCATATATGTTTGATTACTATAGAAATTTTTCAGATCCTGTAAAAAAAAGTCTGTCTTCGCAGAATCCTCTCATCATTGGTACAGAAAGTGAAACAGAAGTGCTGCAGTATTTTAGGGTTTCTGGATTTGTTTTTCTCCAGGAAACAATTTTGGTGCTTTTATTATGCCAGATAATTACAAAAAATGTACTATCTTAAAAATACTGGTGATTGGCAGCAGTAGCCCTGGAAACGAAAATGGGTGAGATTTTCAAAAGAGAGTAAGTGATTTAGGAACATAAGTCTCATTAACTTTTAATGGGACTGGCATTTCTAAGTCATGCAGTTTTCAATGTCTCACCCATCATGTAAAATAGGGCTTGAATTTTCTATGATTTAGTTGACCACTGGCATGTACTTTCAGTATTTTCAAAAAGCATATACCAAATGGTAAATTAGAACATGCTGTAGCATGGCTAGTGCTGAATTATCAGACAAGTAGTTTCAAAACTTCCAATTTTTTATGCAGTATGTAGCTATTTATTTGTTCTAAAATCCATACTCTTACTGGCAAACTATTCTCAGACCTTGTAACCTTGTATGACTCTTACATAAACAAAGTTGTAGCTTCTAGTAGAGACTTAACTGATTTGCTCCGCTCTTTGTGTTATAGAGGAAAATTTTGTTCTCAGATGCCGATTCTTGAAATGATGAGGGTTTGTCGATCCCATAAATCACCTTCTTTCAAGGCTGGATCAGATATTCAAACAAGGTTATGAACCTCCTTACTTGTACAGTCATAATTCCAAAACAGGTCGATCAAGAGGAGTTAAGTCCCTGCCCTGTATAATTTATAAACATGAAGCTGAGTAACCTTGGATGACTAAATTAAACTCTAAAATAATAATGAAAAGCTTAGCTTTATTTTAGCAAACTGGTATTACAAGTTTCATGACATAAATGTTAATTATCAATATCTTTGGCACTAGAAAATGGATTTTCTCTTCACAAAGTCCATTTCTTGTCAGATGATACACTGGGAAATATCAATATAAAAAGGATTCCTTATTTATTTTCGTGGCCCAGGGTTGTCTCCTGGTTTCCCTGTTTATATATTATATAATAAGCATGTTAATCAAGGGTGATCATGTTAGGTTCTTTTCATCCATGGTTTAAAACAATTAGAGAAACTCTTTCTTTTCCCCTTAGCTTAGTCTGAAGAAAAATTCACAAGATGAAATAAGCTCTGTGTGGGTTTTTCCCATGTAGAGCAGTGAAATTGTCCTATTTGTTTTTCTATTTCATATTTCTGTACATGTTAATTTATTTTTATTCCTAAACCATTCCACAAGTTCCTATGTTTAAATATAATTTGAAAGTCAGAGTCACTCTAGGCAAAAATTAGAATTAAATTCTTTATTAGAAGTACATCATTAAGCATAAAGAATGAGGAGTACTTGTGGCACCTTAGAGACTAACAAATTTAATAGCTCTGTAAAGGCAAAAAGGGAAGGGCATGGGTGGAAATGAAAAGTGCAGGCATTTGCAGAGGATTTCACTGGAGAGAGGATGAGGCTTGGAGATGGTAGCACACATTTTAAAAAAATCATATTGCTTGTGTTTCAGGCAAAGATTAGGCATTTATTTACCTTTAAAATACATTTTTAACTGGATTTTCAAAACAGTTGCTCTCAGAAACCACTGTGTAACTTAACCCCCTTAATTTAATTGTCGAGTAATTGATAGAATTAGAAACCACAGATATTAAGAAAGATTACACCAGAGGTTATCAAGGTAATTCACTGGACTGCATTTCTGGTATCTTTTGGATGATGCTGCAGAATATTTGGGGCACGGGACCATTGTTTTGTTAGACAGTGCCTAGAACAATGAGGCCCTGAACCCTGATTGGTACAAATCATAATAGAAAGAACTGGGTGGAAAATGCTGAAGGGCCCGATCTTGCTCTAATTGAAGTCAATGGAAAAAATTCCATTGATTTCAGTGGTGTAGAATTGAACCACAAAGGAGGCAGTTGGGGGAGGGATACCGCTGGGATAGGTTTACAGAAGGACAAGTGGCATTTGGGACTTCAGACACCTTGCAGAGCCAGAATGAAGTGACATACACAGAAGCAAAGACAGAGGGGTGGTTGGTGAAGCTATTAACAGCTGGGAGGTCCAGATATGTGAGCCACACTCAACAAAGTGAACATGTACAAGCACCGGGGCCAGAGTTTATTGTTTCCTGGATACTTTAAACAGGATCATTACATGCTGAAATAGATGAGTATTGCTAGAGTTATGAAGGCAAAATTGTCCTGTTAGATTGCACCTGGGGAAATCTGGGTTTTGTTTTATCTGTTGGTTTTATGGTTACTGTATATTTTGTTCCTGTCCTCTTTATAAAGTGCTGCTGATTTTTTATATTGTTCCTTATTCATTTGATGCCAGGGCCTTATTATATCCCGTTGTTGTTTTTAGGCTACTCTTGTGGAGTATGAAATATAATTAAAAGGCCACATTTTCAAAGGATCCTCCTCTATTCAGGCGTGTAGAAGTTTTCATGCAAATAGCAGCATGTGCATGTTTCAGGTAACAGCAGATGCATGCACAGGTGATAGATTCAGACTTGCAGTGCTCAGAAAGTGTGCATACAGATATTTGCATGGATTTAAATAGAGGCCACTTTTTGAAAACGTGTCAAAAATATCAGTAAGTTAGGCCACCTTATAACTAGGTTACATTTAAATAGCTACATAAGTGGGATCAGGGAGATCTACTTTGTCCTGAGCTGTTACAATTGAAAAGTGCTGGGTCACTTTAATAATTTCAAACCCCTATAAAGAACCCCTTGTTATGGCAGGAGTCTTGTAGGTGATGTATGTGATGATGAATATGCCAGAAAAATTCCAAGATATCGTGTGTAATTGAGCAAAACCCCAGGTTTAATGGAATTGAAAAGTACTTGTGTCACAGATGTAGGCAATTACTGTTCATAAATTGGAACCCACAACTTGAAAATCATTTCAATCAGAAAATGCTGCATCTACTATTGTTACAATTAGCCACGGAGGTTGCTGTCACTGAAAGGGATTAATGAAAAAATAGCATTTTCATCTCTTGTTTTCATTTGTTTGCTGTGTGCATTTGGCAGGTCTCTGTGTAATAGTCCTTGTGTGATGGTGCCTGCCCTTCCCTATGCTACTGAAGAATGTGCTGATCAGTACTGTGGAAGCAGAACTGAAACTGAAAAGGGAGCAGGCAGGACTATGCACAAAGAGAAAAGGGATGTAGACCTGCCCTTTGTACCCTGCAGGACCTGTGGTCACAGGCCCTTCCTAATTTGGGGGGAACCAAGGAATATAAAAAGTAATCTCTTGTAAATTGAACCAATGTTGTCTGACTGCTAGAGTTGGAATCTTGATACTAATTTTTCCTAATGATTGTAAGTTATTTACAGTCACCTGGCTGGCCTTTGAGGACTGAAAAATCACAGCCAGAAGCCCCCTCGAGGTTTGAAACCTGTTCAGTCTCAGTCATCTGGTGAGAGCTGAATTCTAGGCATGGAAAAAACGAGCTTAAGGAGGCAGAATTTTATTGTGTACCTGGGATTTTGTCCTTTAGATTCACTGGGGACATTGGGGGTTGTCCTTTGTTTCACCTTTTCATCCCTCCCTCCCTCCCTCCTTTCTCTTCGTCTCTTGCTTCTTTTATCCTTTCTTCTATTCCCCTCCCAAAACCAGGAGAGGGGTGTGTGTGTGTGTGTGTGTGTGTGTGTGTGTGTGTGTGTGTGTGTGTGTTGTTGCGGGGCAATGATCCCCACCAGTGACCTGGGCCATCCTTTGGACTCTCTGCTGAGAACTCTCAGCCTCCCATCCTCAGTTTCTACCCTGATTGGCTGAGCAGGGGGTTATTGCCAGAGAAGAGACTCAGGTCTTGTTGTTCTTTTTTAAGACCAAGTAAATAAGTCATAAGCAGTTGTATGTTTAATGAATTTTGCTGCTTCTCTGCACTAATTGTCTCTGAGCAGTTCATGATTCTCTCTAACATTCCAGTTCTCCTAAAATACTGGCTGAATACTTACTGTGCACTGTTGCTGGTCTGGAGCTCATCTGAGAGCACTTTACTCAGATCATTCAATGTAGGAAATTTAAGATCCGATGCTTAGTTTGAAAATCAGGGCTCTTGGGTCTTATTCCCAACTCTGCCACTGATTATGCGACCTAAGACAAGTCAATTATCCTTTCTCAGCCTTATCTTCTCCCTCTTTCAAGTAGGGATAATAATGATCCGCTCCTACCTACCTCACGGTGGGTGGAGATAGGGCCAACTATAGGTTTTTTGCTGTCCCAAGCAAAAAAAAAATTGGCTGCCCCCACCCCCGCCCTGGGCGCCGCCCTGAATCTCCCGGCTGCCCCAGCCCTGGGCTCTGCCCCGCCACCCACACCCCTGCTGCCCCAGTTCTGGGCCTCCCCCAACCTGTACCCCTGCTGCCAGCCCTGGGCTCTCCCCCACACACACCAGGACCCTCTGCCACCCCAGCCTTGGGATCTTCCCCACACATGCACCCCGTGCTGCCCCAGCTCTGGGCTCCCCCTGCCCACTTGCACCCTCCTTCCACCCCAGCCCTGGGTCACTGGTAACTTGCTCCCAGAGTGGGTCATTCAGCAGGAATTTTGGATGTGCACAGAACACAGACAGGATTGGTTCCCATATGGTTACAGAACTGCAGTAACATAGAACAATTTCCAGCTTGTGTGATTAAAGGATATCTGGATGCATATTATAAGACTGTCCTGCAGAAATGAGGAAACGTTGAGGTGCCTTTATTATTCTTATGTTCCATTCTTTGTTTCTATGGGCAATTTGCCAATGCAATATCACTGTCTTCCTTTTAAACAAATAAAACTATAAAACAAACAAACAAAGGCAATGGCTGTTGAAAATAGCAATTCCAGTCCTAAAAACCACTGGGAAGCATTTCTTGCTCAAGTTTATCCTACTTTTTCTACAGCAAATTACAGTGAATCAGTATATTTGATTTGGGAGAAATGAAGTAACAGCTGCCCAAATTGAGCTTCAGCACTCCTGAATTTTGAGGGTAGAATCATAGAATCATAGAATTCAAGATCAGAAGGGACCATTATGATCATCTAGTCTGACCTCCTGCAAGATGCAGGCCACATAAGCCGATCCACCCACTCCTTAGCAAGTGAACCCTGCCCCATGCTTCGGAGGAAGGCGAAAAACCTCCAGGGCCATAGCCAATCTTCCCTGGAGGAAAATTCCTTCCCGACCCCAAATATGGCGGTCAGCTGAACCCCGAGCATGCGGGCAAGACTCTCCAGCCAAACCCTCTGGAAAAGGTTACATCATACCAGGCACATAATTGACCTATTGACTAAGCCCGTTATCCTATCATACCATCCCCTCCATAAACTTATCTAGCTTAATCTTAAAGTCGTGGAGGTCCTTCGCCCCCACTGTTTCCCTCGGTAGACTGTTCCAGTATTGCACTCCCCTGATGGTTAGGAACCTTCGTCTAATTTCAAGCCTGAATTTCCTGACTGACAGTTTATATCCGTTCGTCCTCGTGTCCACATTAGCACTGAGCTGAAATAATTCTTCTCCTTCCCTGGTATTCATCCCTCTGATATATTTAAAGAGTGTAATCATCTCTACTCTCTTCCTTCTTTTGGTTTAGGAAAACAAACCATGCTCCTCAAGTCTCCTTTCATACGAAAGGCCTTCCATTCCTCGGATCATTCTAGTGGCCCTTCTTTGTACCTGTTCTAGTTTGAATTCATCCTTCTTAAACATGGGAGACCAAAACTGCACACAATACTCCAAATGAGGTCTCACCAGCGCCTTATATAACGGGACTAGCACCTCCTTATCCCTACTAGAAATACCTCGCCTAATGCAACCCAAGACCGCATTAGCTTTTTAACGCCACATCACATTGCCTACTCATAGTCATCTTGCGATCAACCAGGACTCCTAGGTCCTTCTCCTCCTCCGTTACTTCCAACTGGTGCGTCCCCAGCTTATAACTAAAGTTCTTGTTAGACATCCCTAAATGCATAACCTTACACTTCTCACTATTGAATTTCATCCTGTTACTAATACTCCAGTTTACAAGGTCATCCAAATCTCCTGGAGAATATCCCGATCCTCTTCCGAATTGACAATACCCCCCAACTTGGTGTCATCCGCAAACTTTATCAGCCCACTCCTACTCTTGGTTCCCAGGTCAGCAATAAATAGATTGAATAAAATCGGACCCAAAACCGAGCCTTGAGGAACTCCACTGGTAACCCTCCAACCGGACAGTTCCCCTTCAATACTACCCTCTGCAGTCTCCTTTAACCAGCTCCTTATCCACCTCTGGATTTTCACTTCGATCTCCATCTTTCCAATTTAACCAGTAATTCTTCATGCGGTACCGTATCAAACGCCTTACTGAAATCCAGATATATGAGATCCACCGCATTTCCCTTGTCTAAAAATCTGTTACTCTCTCAATTAAGGAGATCAAGTTGGTATGGCAAGATCTACCTTTCGTAAATACAAGCTGTAATATATCCCAGTTGCCATCGGCCTCATGCTCGGAACCATTCTCTCTTTTAAGATTTTTTCCATGACTTTGCATACTACAGATGTTAGACTAACAGGCCTATAATTCCCGGGTCACTTTTTTTCCCCTTCTTGAATATAGGAACTACATTAGCTAATCTCCAGTCAGTCGGTACAATCCCCGAATTTAGGGATTTATTAAAGATTATCGCTAATGGGCTAGCAATATCCCTCGCCAATTCCCTTAATATTCTAGGATGAAGATTATCCGGGCCCCCCGATTTACTTCCGTTAAGCTGTTCCAGTTTGGCTTCTACCTCAGCTACCGTAATGTCTACCCCCATATCTTCATTCCCATCGGTCCCTCTATCACTATTCCTTAGCCCTTCATTAGCCTCATTAAAGACCGAGGCAAAGTATTCGTTCAGATATTGTGCCATTCCAAGATTATCCCTAATCTTCACTCCATTTAAAGTTTTAAGCGGTCCCACTTCTTCTTTCTTGGTTTTCTTCCTATTTATATGGCTAAAAAACCGTTTGCTATTGGTTTTAATCCCCTTCGCTAGATCCATCTCCACTCGTCGCTTTGCCTTTCTCACAGCTTCCCTGCACCCTCTGACCTCAATAAGGTAGGTTTCCTTGCTGATCCCTCCCATTTTCCACTCCCGGTACGCTTTCTGCTTTTTCTTAATGACCCCTCTAAGACGCTTGCTCATCCAGCTCGGTCTAAAACTGCTACCTACGAGCCGTTTCCCCCTTCTCGGGATACATGCCTCTGACAACTCCTGCAACTTCAACTTGAAGTAACTCCAGGTGTCATCTGCCCTTAGATCCCTAAATATGTTAGCCCAGTCCACTTCCCTAACTAGTCGCCTTAATTTAGTAAAATTAGCCCTTTTGAAATCATACACCCTAGTCTCAGATGCACTATTGATTATCCTCCCATTTATTTGGAAACGAATTAGCTCATGATCACTCGAGCCAAGGTTGTCCCCTACAACAATGTCCTCAACAAGGTCCTCGTTACTCACCAAAATCAAATCTAAAATGGCATCCCCCCTCGTCGGTTCAGCAACCACTTGATGAAGGAATTCATTAGCTATCACGTCTAGGAAAAGCTGAGCCCTATTATTATTACTAGCATTTGTTTCCCAATCTATATCCGGGAAGTTAAAGTCCCCCATGATCAAGCAGTTCCTATTAGTGTTTACCTCCTTAAAAACATTAAAGAGCTCCCTATCCATCTCTAAGCTAGATCCCGGCGGTCTATAGCACACCCCAATCACTATCCTGGATGAGGCTCTGGTAGTTTTCTTCCCCAATGTGACCATTGCCCAAACAGACTCCGTATTGTCCATTGCAGCGCTAGTTATCTCATTACATTTTACCTCTGTGGAAGCCAGTAAATAATTAACAAGGTTTTGAAGAGATCTTAATGAATGTTAGTTAGCATGAGTTAGGTTAACTGTGACCCTGGTGACGTGAGGAAGCAAGATAATGTAAGACAGAGTGAATTGTGTGAAAGTTATTACGACCTTGCAATGTGCAGTCTTGCAGTCTTGTTTTTCTAGTGAGATAGCAGGAAAACTTATGTATAAACAAAATGTATTTGTTGTTTTTTACTGTCTGTATTATTGCTAGAAATTGTCTGTAAAAGGTATAAAGGCTTGCTGTGATTGTTTTACCAGTTGAGAGACCTGTCCAGGACCCTGTGTCCTATGGCACTCTCTCCCTCCATGGTAATTACTGGAGAAATAATAAAGTATTTGATTTTGCTGCATCCAAACAAAAAGTGAGAACTGAGTTTTTCTTCGACACCTCATTATTGATATACAGTGCTACTCCCCCACCTTTACCTTTGCATCGGTCTTTCCTAAACAGCACATACCCTTCCATACCTGTACTCCAGTCATGGCTACCGTTCCACCATGTTTCTGTTATTCCTACGATATCCGGTTTCAATTCCCGGACCAGGAGCTCCAGTTCCTCCATTTTGTTACCTAAGCTTCTCGCATTGGTGAACAAACATCCTAATTTTTCCTGTTGGGCTCCTCTCACTCTTTTTACCCAACTCGGTATGGACACAGTACTTCCAGTATGACTTGTAGATCTAGAATCTGTCCCCCCACTCTTCCTTACACTTAACTGCCCCCCTCTGGCTATATCTGTTATCTTGCTGTCCTCACTCCCAATGTGAAAATTTGGCGTGGAGAGCACCAGGACCTCTCCCGACCGTCTCCCCCCAGTGTCTAGTTTAAAGCTCTTTTAATCAGATGAGCCAGCCTCCCTCCTAGAAGTCTACTTCCTTCCCTACTTAGGTGGAGCCCATCCCTTGAGAACAGTTGTCTGTCCCCAAAAGCCTCCCAGTGCCCATACATCCCAAAGCCCTCCTTGTAACACCACTCCCTCAGCCAACTATTAACCATCACGATCCTCTCACCCCTTTGGCGCCCTTCCCTAGGGACAGGTAGAATCCCACTGAAGATCACCTGAGCCTCAATTTCCTTGAGCGTCTTACCCAACCTGGCATAGTCTCCCTTGATCCTCTCTAGCGAGAATCTAGCCGTGTCATTCGTTCCCACATGAAGGATGATCAAAGGGTTCTTACCCGCTCCTCTTAGGATCCTTTTCAACCTCAGGTCCACATCCCGTATTTTAGCACCCGGTAGACAGCACACCCTTCTGTTCTCCGGATCGGCCCTGGTCACAGGCCTGTCCAACCTTCGCAGTATGGAATCCCCAATCACGTAGACCTGCCTTCGCCTGGGGACAGCACGGTCCTCTAACCTATCCCCCGTTCCCCCTGGTCGCAAGCTCCTTCCATTCCTATCATCCCTTGTGGTTCCCCTTAAGCCATCCTGTATCTCCCCTGGGCCCAAACTTGGTGCTACTTCCATCGACTCCTCCCCTTTATCTATGGGACTGGCCGCTCGCCTCTTTTTCTTTGGCCTCTCACTGTCAGTTACCACTTGCTGTACCCCTTCCTCATTCTCCAAACCTTCAAACCTGTTCCTTAGCTCAATTTCCCCCTCACTGGCTCTCCTTTTCCTTGGCCTGCTTCTCACGGTCACATGCTTCCACCGCCCATCTTCCTCCTCTGGTGGTCCCCCTTCCTTGGCCTCAGCCCCTGCTCCCCCCTGTGCCCCTGGGCGTTCCCCCTCAGTTACTGCTTGCCATTGCTCCATTAGCCTCTCAAACCCCCTTCTGTTCTCTATCAGGGTTTCCACCTGCAGCTCTAGGCCCTGGATCTTTTCCTCCAGCAGCTCTATTAGGCGACACTTCATGCATATATAGTACTGGTCAGGGTCCCCCGCTAGGACCAGGTACATACCACAGCTGCTGCATGCTCTCATCCTCGGTGTGTCCTCCGCTGCTTGGCTCATGGCTGCTGGCTGCTGCTGTCTTGGCTCCGCTTGGTGTTCTTACCTGGGGGCGCGGGGCCTCCCCTTCCAACTCCCACGCTAACTCCCCTGTTGGCAGCCCTGTTTGCTGCCTCCTGTGCCGCTGCCTGGCTGGGCGGCCGCTTTTATAGGCCCCTCCTGGCCTGGCTCCTCCCCCTACTCAGGGCTCAGCCAATCCTGGCTCAGCTGCCCCTTCAGCAGCCTGCCCCTCTACAGCGAGATACAAACACTACACAAACAGACGCAAAGACACTCACCTGCTCCTCCAATGGCAACTCCACGCTAACTCCCTGTCGGCAGCCCTGTTTGCTGCCTCCTGTGCCGCTGCTCGCAGCTGTGCCGCTGCCTGGCTGGGCGGCCGCTTTTATAGGCCCCTCCTGGCCTGGCTCCTCCCCCTACTCAGGGCTCAGCCAATCCTGGCTCAGCTGCCCCTTCAGCAGCCTGCCCCTCTACAGCGAGATACAAACACTACACAAACAGACGCAAAGACACTCACCTGCTCCTCCAATGGCAACTCCCACGCTAACTCCCCTGTTGGCAGCCCTGTTTGCTGCCTCCTGTGCCGCTGCTCTGGTAGTTTTCTTCCCCAATGTGACCATTGCCCAAACAGACTCCGTATTGTCCATTGCAGCGCTAGTTATCTCATTACATTTTACCTCATTATTCAAATGAGGGTGTTCAAATCTGGAAGGCAGGTGCTAGATTCCCTTTCTGAATATTAGCTAAATCTGGAAAGGAAAAGTCAATTTCTGCTTCGATGGCTCAGAAGTGGAAATCCCTGCCCCTGCAAATGGGCTGCTCCAAGCACCTGCTTGCTTTGCTGGTGCCTAGAGTCGCCCCTGCCTCCACCCATCC
The DNA here is from genome assembly GCF_016161935.1 of Mauremys reevesii. Lineage (NCBI taxonomy): Eukaryota > Metazoa > Chordata > Testudines > Geoemydidae > Mauremys > Mauremys reevesii. Next base: position 32,278,454 of record NC_052639.1, read on the forward strand.
TGCACGCCCACCCTGTGCCCCAGCCTGGAGCCTGCACCCAGCACCCAAACTCCATTCCAGAGCCCAACTTCTCAACCATCCCACACTCCAAACCCCTGCCCCAACCCAGGGCCTGCACCCCAGACCTCCTCGCCCGACCCAAACTCCCTTGCAGAGCCTGAGGCAGGTGAGGGGCAGACTTCGTCGGGGGGGGAGGGCTCTGTGCAGTAATATAGTGACTCCTTGGGTCTTTGAATGAGGCTTTATACATGGGGTGGGGGTGAGGAGGCAAGCAGTGAGTCGGTGGATGGAGAGGGCAAATCTCCCAGATTCAAAATCTGTGACTGTGTCTGTTGGTCCTTCTAGCTGCTTTTCTCTGGGCTGGGGGTTGTTCCCACAGGAAGGTGTTTGCTTCTTATCCCCGAGGCCATCAGTATGTCTGCTCTTCTCTAGTCAGCCCACTTGCCAAGCTTGATTGTCCTTGGTTGGGCTGCCAGCCCCTCTCCAAGGATTGCAGCTGTCTGGAGGTACTGCCCTCCATGCCTTGCTCAGTCACACCTCATTCATTCAACAGGGCAGTTGATTACCGAGTGGGGGGGGAGATCTTATTCTACTTCTAGCAAAAAGACACTTTTCTTTTACCTTAATTACACTACCTTAGGGGCCCGCTATAACATATTACCAAGGTTCAATACAAAGTCATATACAAGTTATACAAAAATGCATAATGCAGAGATTTATCTACAACTGCATTAATTGACTGCATTGATTGACTGTGCAGTAATATAGTGACCCCTGGTCTTTGAATGAGGCTTCATACTTGCCTCATTACTGCAGAGAAGCAGCAAAATCCATCAAACATATAAGTGGTTATGACTTATTTACTTGGTCTTAAAAGAGAACAAAAAGGCCTTGAGTCTCCTCCCTGTCATTAACCCCCTGCACTATACAAAGACTGAATGGCCCATCCCAGTTGTGGATGTACTCCAGAGACTTGATTTGAACCTGCAGTTTATTCCATCACTGCTACAAGCCTGAACCAAGAACTTTGCCAAAGTACAAGTTTTGCCCAGGGCACCATTTCCCCTAACGCTGATTTTCATATTAACCATCAGATCTTGAATTTCATACATTGAATGACCTCAATAAAGTGCTCTCACATGAGCTCCAGACCAACGAGTATGCACAGTAATTATTCAGCCAGTGTTTTAAGAGAACTGCAATGTTAGAGAGAATCATGAACTGCTCAGAGACAATTAATGCAGAGAAGCAGCAAAATCCATCAAATATATAAGTGGTTATCACTTATTTACTTGGACTTAAAAGAGAACAAAAAGGCCTTGAGTCTCCTCCCTGTCATTAACCCCCTGCTCAGACAATCAGGATATAAACTGAGGATGGGAGGCTGAGGGGTCTCACCAGAGAGCTCAAAGGATGGCCCAGGTCACTGGTGGGGATCACTGCCCCAGCACTACTGCAGATCCACAGTTTGGGGTGGACCTCCCACAGTGAGAGCTGCCGAGCACTCCCCCGCAACACACACACACACACACACACACACACACACACACACACCCTCTCCTGGTGTTAGGAGGGGAACTGGAGAAAAGAAAAAAGAAGCAAGAGAGGAAGAGAAAGGAGGGATGGATGGAGGAAAAGGTGAAACAAAAAGGACAAACCCTAATGTCCTCAGTGATTCTAAGGGACAAGATCCCAGGTTTGGAATAAAATTCTGCCTCCTTAAGATCATGTTTTCCATGAATTCAACTGTTACCAGATGGATCAGACTGAACAGTTTCAAACCTCGAGGAGGCTCTTACCTTCTAAACAGGGTCGGCTGTTTTCAAGTAAAATCACTAAAAGGGAAGGAGAAAACTCGAAAGAGGTTCCTCCTGGCGCTCAGGTACGTGAACCCCAATACTCCCCCAGTCCTCAAAGAGAGACCTGGAGAGGGAGACTTGCTGAAGCAAAGCCACAGGGTCTCTGAGGTTTCCCTGGCCCCTCGCCCCTGTCCTGCCTGGCTGATGTCAGCATCCCTCTGTGAGGTCACCACCTCCCCACCGCCTTTGACCAATAGTCTGAGCCCCTGCAAAAGGCCTTTGTGATGTCACTGCCACACCCCTCCCTTGCTGGGCTAATGTCCTGCCCCGGCCAGGAACTTTGGAGGTTTGAGCTACTCCCTGTGGATCACCCCACTCAAGGAGCATTCGTTCTAGGAAGCAAGACGGCTAGACAGGAAAACATCAGACGCTGCTCCTCCCAATGCTACATTCAGTTTTAAAGAAATTAGTCAACTTTATTGCCAGAAGAGACCATTAGTGCATCTAATCTGACCCCTGCATATCACAGGCCTCCTGTATGACACACTAGCTATTTTGGGGGTAAACACATTCAAGAAAGGCATCTAGTCTTCATGAAATGATGTCACGAGACGGGGAATCCACCACTTTCCTTGGTAGCTTGTTCCTGTGGTATATCATCCTCGCTGTTGAATATTTATGCCTTAATTGTAATATGAATTTATCTCTTTTCACCTTCCAACCATTGGGTATTTTTATGCCTTTCTCTGCTACATTAAAGAGACCTTTAATAGCCAATCTTTCCTCTCCAGTAAGGCACTTCAACATTTCAATGAAGTCACCTTTCAATCTTCTTTTGAGAAGCTAAACAGGTTGAGCTCTTTCAATAGCTCACTAGAAGGCATTTTTCTCCAGCCCTCAGAACATTTGGTGGCTCTTTGCTGCCTCAACTCCAATTTCACACCATCTTTTTCAAATGAGGACACCAAAACTGGAGGCAGTATTCCAGTATCAGTCTCGCTGATACGATGTCACCTCCTGTGACGTTATTGACATAATCTGTAACTGTATAGATCACCGTTGCGACCACTGTTCTATATTTGCAGCCAATATTGTATAAAGGTGGTCACATAAAGGGTCTATGGAGAGGTTATGATTGGCTGATTATAATTATGCTATCTCTAGATATGTATCATTTTTGTAGTTGACATTATGAATATTGGCTCTATGCTGCCTGTATTTCCAACTTGTGCTATGCTTCTGGGGAACACCCCAGCCAGACAAATTGGTGTCAGCTCTGCCTAGCCTGCTTGATGGCCCCTTAAGGACCATCAGCTACACAACTGACCCATTGGGAGAAGGCAGATATGCCTTGTGGCTCAGCAAGGTGTGCAGGGACCTGCCTATGGACAGAACTCTAAGGTTTTTCTATGTCGCGTGCTGGATAGAGTGTCCTTGGGACAAAGAAAGCAAAGACCACATGGCAAGAGACTATAAAAGACTGATGCCTCATCTCCATCTTGTCTTCAGTCCTGCTTCCTACCTCTGGAGGGACTTTGCTACAAACTGAAGCTCTGTACAAAGGACTGAATGGCCCATCCCAGTTGTGGATGTACTCCAGAGACTTGATTTGAACCTGCAGTTTATTCCATCACTGCTACAAGCCTGAACCAAGAACAAATTACAGCATGGTTTTACGAAAGGTAGATCGTGCCAAACCAACCTGATCTCCTTCTTTGAGAAAGTAACAGATTTTTTTAGACAAGGGAAATGTGTTGGATCTAATATATCTTGATTTCAGTAAGGCATTTGATACGGTACCGCATGGGGAATTACTGGTTAAATTGGAAAAGATGGGTATCGAAATGAAAATCCAGAGGTGGATAAGGAGCTGGTTAAAGGGGAGACTGCAGAGGGTCGTATTGAAGGGTGAACTCTCGGGTTGGAGGGGGGTTACCAGTGGAGTTCCTCAAGGTTCGGTTTTGGGTCCGATTTTATTCAATCTATTTATCGATGACCTCGGAACCAAAAGTAGGAGTGGGCTGATAAAGTTTGCGGATAACACAAAGTTGGGAGGTATTGCCAATTCGGAAAGGATCGGGATATCCTCCAGGGAGATTTGGATGACCTTGTAAACTGGAGTATTAGTAACAGGATGAAATTCAATAGTGAGAAGTGTTAGGTTATGCATTTAGGGATGACTAACAAGAACTTTAGTTATAAGCTGGGGACGCACCAGTTGGAAGTAAGGAAGGAGGAGAAGGGCCTAGGAGTCCTGGTTGATCGTAGGATGACTATGAGTAGGCAATGTGATGTGGCCGTTAAAAAGCTAATGCGGTCTTGGGATGCATTAGGCGAGGTATTTCTAGTAGAGATAAGGAGGTGCTAGTCCCGTTATATAAGGCGTTGGTGAGACCTCATTTGGAGTATTGTGTGCAGTTTTGGTCTCCCATGTTTAAGAAGGATGAATTCAAACTGGAACGGGTACAAAGAAGGGCCACTAGAATGATCCGAGGAATGGAAAGCCTGTGGTACAAAAGGAGACTTGAGGAGCTCGGTTTATTTTCCTTAACCAAAAGAAGGATAAGAGGAGATATGATTGCACTCTTTAAATATATCAGAGGATAAATACCAGGAAGGAGAGGAATTATTTCAACTCAGTGCTAATGTGGACACGAGGACAAACGGATATAAATTGTCAGTCAGGAAATTTAGGCTTGAAATTAGACGAAGGTTTCTAACCATCAGAGGAGTGCAATTCTGGAACAGCCTGCTGAAGGAAACAGTGGGGTGAAGGACCTCCATGACTTTAAGATTAAGCTAGATAAGTTTATGGAGGAGATGGTATGATAGGATAACGGGCTTAGTCAATAGGTGAATTAAGTGACACACTGGTAATTAGTACAATGGGTCAATGATAGGATATTGTTAGCCTTTTCCAGAGGGTATGGCTGGAGAGTCTTGCCCGCATGCTCGGGGTTGAGCTGACCGCCATATTTGAGGTCAGGAAGGAATATTCCTCCAGGGTAGATTGGCAGTGGCCCTGGAGGTTTTTCGCCTTCCTCCGAAGCATGGGGCAGCGGTCGCTGCTTAAGGAGTGGGTGGATCGGCTTATGTGGCCTGCATCTTGCAGGAGGTCAGACTAGATGATCATAATGGTCCCTTCTGATCTTGAATTCTATGATTCTTTGAACTTTGCCAAAGTACAAGTTTTGCCCAGGGCACCATTTCCCCTAACGCTGGTCCTTGGTAACATTTCTTGATGGGGGCGCGAGAGACGAGGCGTTTTCTCTCTGTTTCTTTCCTCTCCATTTTCTGCTCCTTCCTTCAATTCCAGAAACCTCCCTTGTGTTTCAGACTGTGCAGTGACACCCTCCCCACCCCAGGACTATGGAGCCTTTGGAGCAGAAAGATCCTAGGAGCTAAGGATGAAGCAAGGGGTGAGTAGCTGGCAGGAAGGAGTCCTAGCAACTCTTCTGGAAGTGCAGGGGAGGAATGACTCCCTTCTCTACATTCTCCCCATGGGGTTCTAGGGAGCAGGTAAGATTGTGTGATAAATTCCATCCAACATTCCCCTTTGATCCAAGCCGAGAGACATCTCAGCTATGCACGATCCCCTTGGCAGCACCAAACAAGGGATGTTTTCCACTGCCCAGGAGACCCAGCCAGGGACTGAGGTGCTGGAGATATGTAGGGAAAAGGGACTGTCTGAATTGCCAAGGCAGGAAGCAAACAATCTACAGCAACATCATTAACCACAAACCATGCTCTAGCCAAAAGGGAAATGGGCAGGAATTCTTGCTGTTCAGCCATGGCCATACATCCAGAGCTGCACAGCAGTGAGGGTGCTGGGCAAGCTGGTCTGAGGGAACAATTGGAAATGATCCTTCAGTGAGAACAGAACCAGAGTGTAGACAGGCCCCAGTGTTAAGTGGTTGAGGCTGAGGCTTTAGGAAGTTGGCCTACAATACCATAGGGATCTTTCTGTGGAGGTTTGATTCTTGCCAGCTAGGGAAAGCTGGTGTGTGGTGTCTTTGTGGCTGCACTTTCAGTGATGCAGGTTTCTCTATCCCATTGTTCCAGCGTCATCCTACTACATTGCCAGCTGCTTTTCAGCTGCAGTGTGGAGATTGATTGTGTGTGGGGAGAGACAGTGTGTGTGTGTGTTGGGGAAGAGTGAGTGTGTTGAGGTAGGTAGGAGCGGATCATAATTATCCCTACTTGAAAGAGGAGACGCTCAGGCTGAGAAAGGAAAATTGACTTGTCTTAGGTCACACAGCCAGTCAATGGCAGAATTGGGAATAGGACCCCAGAGCCCTGATTTTCATATTAACCATCAGATCTTGAATTTCATACATTGAATGACCTCAATAAAGTGCTCTCAGATGAGCTCCAGACCAACAAGTATGCACAGTAATTATTCAGCCAGTGTTTTAGGAGAACTGCAATGTTAGAGAGAATCATGATCTGCTCAGAGACCACTAATGCAGAGAAGCAGCAAAATCCATCAAACATATAAGTGGTTATGACTTATTTACTTGGTCTTCAAAGAGAACAACAAGGACCTGAGTCTCCTCCCTGTCAATAACCCCCTGCTCAGCCAATCAGGGTAGAGACTGAGGAGGGGAGGCTGAGGGTCTCACCAGAGAGCTCAAAGGATGGCCCAGGTCACTGGCGGGGATCACTGCCCCAGCACTACTGCAGCTCCACAGTTTGGGTGGACCTCCCACAGTGAGAGCTGCCGAGCACTCCCCACACACACACACACACACACACACACACACACACACACACCTCTCCTGGTGTTAGGAGGGGAACAGGAGAAAGGACAAAAGAAGCAAGAGAGGTAGAGAAAGGAGGGATGGATGGAGGAAAAGGTGAAACAAAAGGACAAACCCTAATGTCCTTAGTGATTTTAATGGACCAGATCCCAGGTTTGGAATATAATTCTGCCTCCTTAAGATCATGTTTTCCATGAATTCAACTGTCACCAGATGGATCGGACTGAACAGCTTCAAACCTCGAGGAGGCTGTTACCTTCTAAACAGGGTCGGCTGTTTTCAAGTAAAATCACTAAAAGGGAAGGAGAAAACTCGAAAGAGGTTCCTCCTGGCGCTCAGGTACTTGAACCGCAATATTCCCCCAGTCCTCAAAGAGAGACCTGGAGGGAGACTTGCTGAAGCAAAGCCACAGGGTCTCTGAGGTTTCCTGGCCCCTCGCCCCTGTCCTGCCTGGCTGATGTCAGCATCCCTCTGTGAGGTCACCACCTCCCCACCACCTTTGGCCAATAGTCTGAGCCCCTGCAAAAGGCCTTGTGATGTCACTGCCACACCCCTCCCTTACTGGGCTAATGTCCTGCCCCTGGCCAGGCACTTTGAAGGTTTGAGCTACTCCCTGTGGATCACCCCACTCAAGGAGCGCTCGTTCTAGGAAGCAAGCCGGCTAGACAGGAAAACATCAGACTCTGCTCCTCCCAATGCTACATTCAGTTTTAAAGAAATTAGTCGACTTTATTGCCAGAAGAGCCATTAGAGCATCTAATCTGACCCCTGCATATCACAGGCCTCCTGTATGACACACTGGCCACTTTTGGGGTAAACACATTCAAGAAAGGCATCTAGTCTTCATGAAATGACGTCACGAGACGGAGAATCCATCACTTTCCTTGGTAGCTTGTTCCTGTGGTGAATCATCCTCGCTGTTGAATATTTATGCCTTAATTGTAATATGAATCAACAAAGAATCCTGTGGCACCTTATAGACTAACAGACGTTCTGCAGCATGAGCTTTCGTGGGTGAATACCCACTTCTTCAGATGCAAGGGATTCTTCAGTCTTGCATCTGAAGAAATGGGTATTCACCCACGAAAGCTCATGCTGAAGAACGTCTGTTAGTCTATAAGGTGCCACAGGATTCTTTGTTGATTTTACAGATCCAGACTAACACGGCTACCCCTCTGATACTTGTAATATGAATTTGTCTCTTTTCACCTTCCAGCCATTGGGTTTTTTTATGCCTTTCTCTGCTACATTAAAGAGACCTTTAATAGCCAATCTTTCCTCTCCAGTAAGGCACTTCAACATTTCAATGAAGTCACCTTTCAATCTTCTTTTGAGAAACTAAACAGGTTGAGCTCTTTCAATAGCTCACTAGAAGGCATTTTTCTCCAGCCCTCAGAACATTTGGTGGCTCTTTGCTGCCTCAACTCCAATTTCACACCATCTTTTTCAAATGAGGACACCAAAACTGGAGGCAGTATTCCAGTATCAGTCTCGCTGATACGATGTCACCTCCTGCGACGTTCTTGACATTATCTGTAACTGTATAGATCACCGTTGCGACCACTGTTGTATATTTGCAGCCAATATTGTATAAAGGTGGTCACATAAAGGGTCTATGGAGAGGTTATGATTGGCTGATTATAATTATGCTATCTCTAGATATGTATCATTTTTGTAGTTGACATTATGAATATTGGCTCTATGCTGCCTGTATTTCCAACTTGTGCTATGCTTCTGGGGAACACCCCAGCCAGACAAATTGGTGTCAGCTCTGCCTAGCCTGCTTGATGGCCCATTAAGGACCATCAGCTATACAACTGACCCATTGAGAGAAGGCAGATATGCCTCGTGGCTCAGCAAGGTGGGCAGGGACCTGCCTATGGACAGAAATCTAAGGTTTTTCGATGTCACGTGCTGGATAGAGTGTCCTTGGGACAAAGAAAGCAAAGACCACATGGCAAGAGACTATAAAAGACTGATGCCTCATCTCCATCTTCTCTTCAGTCCTGCTTCCTACCTCTGGAGGGACATTGCTACAAACTGAAGCTCTGTACAAAGGACTGAATGGCCCATCCCAGTTGTGGATGTACTCCAGAGACTTGATTTGAACCTGCAGTTTATTCCATCACTGCTACAAGCCTGAACCAAGAACTTTGCCAAAGTACAAGTTTTGCCCAGGACACCATTTCCCCTAATGCTGGTCCTTGGTAACATTTCTTGATGGGGGAGGCAGGGGGAGGGGAGAGAGACGAGGCGTTTTCTCTCTGTTTCTTTCTTCTCCGTTTTCTGCTCCTTCCTTCAATTCCAGAAACCTCCCTTGTGTTTCAGACTGTGCAGTGACACCCTCCCCACCCCAGGACTATGGAGCCTTTGGAGCAGAAAGATCCTAGGAGCTAAGCATGAATCCAGGGGTGAGTAGCTGGCAGGAAGGAGTCCTAGCAACTCTTGTGGGAGTGCAGGGGAGGAATGACTCCCCCTTCTCTACATTCTCCCCATGGGGCTCTGGGGAGCAGGGAGGGTTGTGTGATATATTCCATCCAACATTCCCCTTTGATCCAAACCGAGAGACATCTCAGCTATGCACGATCCCCTTTGCAACACCAAACAAGGGATGTTTTCCACTGCCCAGGAGACCCAGCCAGGGACTGAGGTGCTGGAGATATGTTGGGAAAAGGGACTGTCTGAATTGCCAAGGCAGGTAGCAAACAATCTACTGCAACATCATTAACCACAAACCATGCTCCAGCCAGAAGGGAAATGGGCAGGAATTCTTGCTGTTCAGCCATGGCCACACATACAGAGCTGCACAGCAGTGAGGGTGCTGGGTAAGCTGGTCTGAGGGAACAATTGGTAATGATCCTTCAGTGAGAACAGAACCAGAGTGTAGACAGGCCCCAGTGTTAAGTGGTTGAGGCTGAGGCTTTAGGAAGCTGGCCTACAATACCATAGTGGCTGCACTTTCAGTGATGCAGGTTTCTCTATCCCATTGTTCCAGGGTCATCCTACTAGATTGCCAGCTGCTTTTCAGCTGCAGTGTGGAGACTGTTTGTGTGGGGAGAGACAGTGTGTGTATGTGCTGGGGAAGAGTGAGTGTGTTGAGGTAGGTAGGAGCAGATCATTATTACCCCTACTTGAAAGAGGGAGACGCTCAGGCTGAGAAAGGAAAATTGACTTGTCTTAGGTCACACAGCCAGTCAATGGCTGAATTGGGAATAGGACCCAGAGCCCTGATTGTCAAATTAACCATCGGATTTTGAATTTCATACATTGAATGACCTCAAGAAAGTGCTCTCTGATGAGCTCCAGACCAACAAGTATGCACAGTAATTATTCAGCCAGTGTTTTAGGAGAACTGCAATGTTAGAGAGAATCATGAACTGCTCAGAGAAAATTAATGCAGAGAAGCAGCAAAATCCATCAAACATATAAGTGGTTATGACTTATTTACTTGGTCTTAAAAGAGAACAACAAGGACCTGAGTCTCCTCCCTGTCAATAACCCCCTGCTCAGACAATCAGGGTAGAGACTGAGGATGGGAGGCTGAGGGGTCTCACCAGAGAGCTCAAAGGATGGCCCAGGTCACTGGCAGGGATCACTGCCCCAGCACTACTGCAGCTCCACAGTTTGGGGTGGACCTCCCACAGTGAGAGCTGCCGAGCACTCCCCCGCAACACACACACACACACACACACACACACACACACACACACACACACACACACACACACACACCCTCTCCTGGTGTTAGGAGGGGAACAGGAGAAAGGACAAAAGAAGCAAGAGAGGAAGAGAAAGGAGGGATGGATGGAGGAAAAGATGAAACAAAAAGGACAAACCCTAATGTCCTCAGTGATTCTAAGGGACAAGATCCCAGGTTTGGAATAAAATTCTGCCTCCTTAAGATCATGTTTTCCATGAATTCAACTGTCACCAGATGGATCAGACTGAACAGTTTCAAACCTCGAGGAGGCTCTTACCTTCTAAACAGGGTCGGCTGTTTTCAAGTAAAATCACTAAAAGGGAAGGAGAAAACTCGAAAGAGGTTCCTCCTGGCGCTCAGGTACGTGAACCCCAATATTCCCCCAGTCCTCAAAGAGAGACCTGGAGAAGGAGACTTGCTGAAGCAAAGCCACAGGGTCTCTGAGGTTTCCCTGGCCCCTCGCCCCTGTCCTGCCTGGCTGATGTCAGCATCTCTCTGTGAGGTCACCACCTCCCCACCGCCTTTGGCCAATAGTCTGAGGTCCTGCCAAAGGCCTTTGTGATGTCACTGCCACACCCCTCCCTTGCTGGGCTAATGTCCTGCCCCTGGCCAGGCACTTTGGAGGTTTGAGCTACTCCCTGTGGATCACCCCACTCAAGGAGCATTCGTTCTAGGAAGCAAGCCGGCTAGACAGGAAAACATCAGACGCTGCTGCTCCCAATGTAAACTCCCAATGCAGTTTTAAAGAAATTAGTCGACTTTATTGCTAGAAGAGACCATTAGAGCATCTAATCTGACCCCTGCATATCACAGGCCTCCTGTATGACACACTAGCTACTTTTGGGGTAAACACATTCCAGAAAGGCATCTAGTCTTCATGAAATGACGTCACGAGACGGAGAATCCACCACTTTCCTTGGTAGCTTGTTCCTGTGGTGAATCAACCTCGCTGTTGAGTATTTGTGCCTTAATTGTAATATGAATTTGTCTCTTTTCACCTTAGGACCCTGCGAGGTGGGAGTGTGCCAGACCTTGGGCTGCAGCCCAAGCCGGAACTTCTACATGACAATTAAACAGCCCCACAGCCTGAGCCGTGTGGGCCCAAGTCAGTGGTACGGGCCAGCCACCGGTGTCTAACAAGTTTGCGTGGAGAATTTGCGGCAAAACTGGGAACTGAACCCAGATTGTTTCAATTCTTGCCTCCCCCCTTAACCGCAAGCCCAGCGTGTGTGTGTACAGCGTTGTTTTGGTCTGTGTTTGCCTTGCATTGGCTTCCAAGGAGGCTGTGGAATTTCCTTCATTGGAGGTTTTAAGACCAGGTTAGAGATACGCCAGTCTGCGAATGTCTAGGGATACTTGGTCCTGCCTCAGCACAGCGGGCTGGAGTAGATGACTTCTCAAGATCCCTTCCAGGCCTACATTGAAATAATTCTCTTTTGTGCTGCGTCATGTTCTACGCTGAGCTGTTTTGCATGGTGCCATTTGGAACTGTGATCGCACCATGTTGTGTAGCAGTTTTATGGTGAATTGTTTTGCCTCAGCTTGTTTTCCATTGTGTACTTTTGTCCTAGGATGTCATAGTTTGCATCGTGTTGCTTTCTTTTCCTTTGTATTGTCATTTTATGCTGTGGAGTGTAGGTTGTGTTTTTTTTCCCCCTGAATTTGCCTGACATTATGTTGTGGTGAGTTTTATTCTGTATGTTGTGTTTTTATATGTATATATTGCATCGCGTCCTAGAAATGTAGGACTAGATAGGACCTCAAGATGTCATCAAGTCCAGCTTTCTCTGCTGAGGCAGGACCAAGTATATGTAGATTATCTCTGACAGAGCTTTGTCCTATTTGTTCTTAAAGACTTCCAGGGAAAGAGACTCCCAGCCCCCTTGTAAGACTGTTCCAGAGCTGAACTGCCTTAGCTCTGGGGACACCACACAGATTTTAGTGGTGAGCAGCTCTGGAGAGAGAGGAGACCCCAGTGAGTGGGCAGTTGGATAAAGAGACTAAAGTTGGGAGGAGAAACATTAACGTGTCCAAGGTCACCCAGGCTGTCTGTGACCGAGCTAGAAATAGGTTCTAGTGCCACCGTACTGCTGTTTCTGAAGGTCTCTGCCACACTGCTGTTTTAGGCACTGGTGCAAACCGTTAGTGTAGACAGAATTTACACTAGTGCACTCTGGCACTGCTGCACCATGTCCCAGTTTGAAGGTTTGGGGTGGGGAGAGGGGCTGTGACCTCCCTGAGGCCTGAGGCTCACTGAACAGTGCAGATGGTAACGGAGGGGCAGCAGTGAGTGCTGGAGGTATGAGCCAGGAGCACAGCCCCACAGGACTGGACACTGACTTCTCCTGACCCAGGGACACACCCCATCAAGGTGGTTTATCCATGGATGGGCAGGCTGTCTTGGCAGAGCAGCTCATTTGCAATCTCTGCACAGCTCTTCCTACAGTGTGCACTGGGGACCTTTCCAAGCTGCGAGTGATGGGGCTCGGGAGTTAACAGGATGTGTTCCTGGCTCTGTCATGGACCTGTTTAGTGACCTTGGGGAAGTCACAGCTCCTCTCTCTGTAACACTGTCTTCAGTGACTCGAGAGCACTAGCACCAGCCTCAGGCAGACTGGTGAGAAGCAGGGCACAAACCCCAAATTGGGTGTGAGGTCTGTATGGAGATTTCACCAACCAAGTATCCAGTGTAAACGCTTCAGGCATTGTAACAGCATTAACATGGAGTCACAGACAGTCCTCTTGGGTGATCCCATATATCTCACCACGCAGGTGAGCTCACCTTTGTGACAGGTGGTCCCTTACTCCAGGGGTTCCCAACCTTTTTCTTTCTGAGCCTCCCCACCCCCCCCTCCCACACACGCGATAAAAACTGCCCATGTGGGCCACAATAACTGGTTTTCTGCATATAAAATCCAGGGCTGGCGTTAGGGGTAGCAAGCAGGGCAACTGCCTGCGGCCCCATGCCACAGGGGCCCCCGCAAAGCTACATTGCTTAGGCTTTGGCTTCAGCCCTGGTGATGGGGCTCAGGGCCCTGGACTTCAGCCCCATGCGCTGGGACTTCAGCTTTCTGCCCTGGGACTCAGTGAGTCTAATGCCGGCTTTGCTTGGCAGCCCCCTGAAAGCTGCTCACAGCCCTCCAGGGGGGCCCTGGTTGAGAACCACTGCCTTACAGCATGAATCACAGCAATGTTCAAGTTACTTCCAGTCCCAAAGGACCCGTCACTTCCTTGCTTATGCCTAGAAACTTTCCCCCCCACCCCCGAGTCCAGGCAGCATACAGACAATCAGTTCCTTCTCTATGGGGTTTTTCATCCCCTTCCTACCATGTGCTCTGAGCAGGAAACTCAGCAAATGGGAAGTGAAGAGCACAACAACAGTCTTGTGTCCTTGTTAACATCCCATAATAGTCTCTCTGGTGTTGATGGACCTTTCCTGCCAGGCATTCTGTTGCCAATCAGCACTTCACGTAGGTAAAGTCTCTCTCCTGTCTGGTGATTTACAGAGCCACAGAGGCTCACAATGCAACTAGTCAGATGTTAACTCAGGCAGCAACTTACAAGCATTCAATAAAGTCTAAACACAAAACACATTCTTATGTTCACAGTCTGTATGAGGAGTATCTACTCATTTGGACTCACTGGGGAGCCACAGAAAGAAACAAGGTGTGCTGAGGTAAAAAGGCCCAGTCTCAGAGCCCCCAGGGTCACGCTGAGAGAGCTGCCTTGGGGACAATGACAATGACAGGGAGAAACCCCAGAGTGACTTCTTTGATTCTGCTCATCTCTGGCCTTTGGTTCATAGAATCACAGAACTGGAAGGGACCTTGAGAGGTAGCTAGTCCAGTCCCCTGCACTCAAGGCAGGATGAAGTATTATCTAGACCAGGAGTGGCCAACCTGAGCCTGAGAAAGAGCCAGAATTCACCAATATACATTGCTAAAGAATCATCAGCTCCCACCTCCTGCTCCCAGTGCCTCCCACCCATGGGAAGCCACACTAATCAGCACCCCCCCTCCTCGCACTCCTGATCAGCTGCTCATGCTATGCAAGACACTCGGTGGGGAGACGGGGATGGAGCGTGGGCACTGTAGGCTCAGGTAAGGGGGTGGGAAGGGGTGGAGTGGGGACAGGGCCTGTAGCTGAGTAGTGAGCACACCCAGCACATTGGAAAGTTGGTGCCTGTAGCACCAGCCCCGGAGTTGGTGCCTGTACAAGGAGCCGCGTATTAAATTCTAAAGAGCCACATGTTGAGAGGTATTTGTCCAGCCTGCTCTTAAAAATCCCCAATTATGGAGATTCCACAACCTCCCTAGGCAATTTATTCCAGTGCTTAACCACCCTGACAGGGAGTTTTTCCTAATGTCCAACCTAAACCTTCCTTGCTGCAATTTAAGCCCATTGCTTCTTGTCCTGTCCTCAGAGGTTAAGAACAATGTTTCTCCTTCCTCCTTGAAATGAACTTTTATGTACTTGAAAGCTGATCATATCTTCTCCTGACTAAACAAACACAATTTTTCAGTCTTCCTCATAGGTGATGTTTTCTAGACCTTTAATCATTTTTATTGCTCTTCTCTGACTTTCTCCAATTTTTCCACATCTTTCCTGAAATGTGGCACCCAGAACTGGACACATTACTCCAGTTGAGGCCTAATCAGTGCAGAGTAGAGAGGAAGATATCATCTACAAACTGTATAAATGTAACAGAGTGACTCTGCTACTGGGAGGGTTTCACTATGTCTAGGAGGGTTACACCCTTGTGGGAGGGGCTAGGCCTGTACTGGAATAAGGTCATTTTGTGCTACACAGTGTGGCAGAACCTAGAATGTCCATTACCAGGGAAAAATGCTGGGGGGAATTGACATGTGGAAAGGACAGAAACCCTGTCTGAATTCTCTCACATTGCCCTTCTTGCCCTGGCAGGCTACAGAATAATGTCCACCTTTCACCCTAAATCATCCCCTCCTCCCAGCTGGAAGGAAACGGCTGCAATGGAGCTGGCTCAGGTAAGGGATTATCAGGACGCTGGTGGTGGGTTCTGCTTGGAGGAGAGGAGAAGTAAATGTATAGGAGGGCGGAGCTGCTAGAGGTAGTGGGAGGCAGGAACTGTCTAGGGTGTGGAATGGGAGGGGAAAGGATGTGACAAACCTGCTGAGACTTGTGTACTCTAGGGTGTGATGGGCTGTCACCCCGGGGTGCAGTCTGGGGGCTTCTGGGAAACACTGTCCCTCTAACCTCAAACTGGGTTGGCCCTTCTCACACTGCCAGCCTCTCCAGGCCCTGTTATTACCCAACAGGACAGCAGGTGGCACCACGCATCCAACTAAGCTACCTGAGTGCGTTACCTAAGCCACTCAAAGACAGATAGAAGACAAAAGCCAATTTCCCAGCCATAAGTGGTAGCAAACAGATCAAAGCAGATTACTTAACAAATAACCAAAAACTCAAACTAAGCTTAACATACTATCTGGATAGAATTTGAATTAGCAGTTTCTCACCCTGACTGATGATACAAGCAGTCCACCAAGTTTCCGTACACAAGCTAAAAATCCCTTTACCCTGGGACCAGCAGTTCCCCCAGTTCAGTCTTTCTTCCTCAGGTGTTTCCAGGAGTTCTCTTGTGTGGGAATGAGGCCAAGAAATGATGTCACACTCCACCTTATGTAGCTTTTCCATATTGCGGAACCATTTGTTCCAAACTTGTTTCCCAGTCCAGTTTGTGGAAAAATACAGGTACAACATGGAGTTTGTTGTCATGTGGTCTGCTCACATGCCCTAGCATGCCCTGCTGAGTCATAGTAGCCATGACTCATAGGCTAGCTGAAAAATTCACAAGAGGGCTAAGCTCTTCCACGGTCCATTGTCTTTCTTGATGAGCCATGAACACTGTCTGGCTTCTTTGTTGTACCTGAAAGGCTTGTTGTGAGTGTTACCCAGAGTAAACACATTTGAAATACAGATACAGAGTCAATATCCATAACTTCAGTTACGAACATGATACATGCACACAAATAGGACAGTCATATTCAGCAAATCATAACTTTTCCAATGACACTGAACATGATGCATCTTGCACAAAATGTAACATAATTATGTCTTAATCATTTTATAATCATACCACTATGCTGAATGTGTGGTGTAGTGTCAGGGCCTAATTTCAAGGCACAGGAGTTGGGAATGGAACTTCCACTCTTTGTGGAACAGGAAATAACCCTCCAGCCAGGGCTGGAAAACTTCCTGACTCCCAGTGCTGGAGCCTGAATCTTCTGACACTTCATTAGTTACCACGAACCCCAATCTTTGTGGCAACTGCAAACTTTATCAATGATGATTTTGTATTCTCTTCCAGGTCATTGATAAGAATGTTAAATAGCGCAGGGCCAAGAACCAATCCTTGTGGGAACCCCCTAGAAAGAAATCTACTCAAGCATGGTTCCCCATTTACAATCATAGTTTTTAATCTATTTAATGTATGCTGTGTTTATTTTGTATCTTTCTAGTTTTCTAGTCAAAATATTGTGCTGAACCAAGTCATATGCCTTACAGAAGTCTAGGTAATGTTTTCACCTCTTAGCTCATCAATACTATTAGCTGCAATCAAACTTTTGATCTCACCCAATAAGGATATCCAGTTAGTTTGATTGGATCTGTTGTCTCTGAACCTTTGTTAATTGGTACTAATTATATTACCCTCCTTTACCTCTTTATTAATTAAATCCATATTCGCTGCTCTATTATCTTGCCCAGTATCGGACTAACACTCTTGTAATTAGCTGGGTCATCTCTTTTACACTTTTAAATATTGGCACAGCATTAGCTTTTTTCCAGTCTTCTGAATTTCCCATTGGTCCAAGTCCTAATTAAAATCAACATTAACAGTCCTCCACCAGGTCTTTCAAAACTCTTAATACAAGTTATCTGGACCTGCTTATTTAAACATGTCTAACTGTAATAGCTGCTGTTTAACATCCTCGTGAGTTATTGTTGGGATGGAAAGACTGTCGTTGTCAGCGTCTTATATGATTACATCATCTGTTTTTCTCCAACTCCAGGAGTGAAATATTTATTGAACACTATTACCTCTTCTGTATTATTTTTGATAATTCTGCCATTTCCATCTAGTAATTTACCACTACCATTGTTAGGGATTAATTTTGTACTTAATATACTTTTTTAAAACTTCCTTCTCATTTTCATTAAGTGGTCATTGATTTCTGATAGCTTCCTTACCAATTTTCTACAATTCTGACTTTCTAACTTATATTCTTTACTGTTGACTTCCCCTTTCTTCCATATATTTTCTTTGGAGATTCCTACCAGGAAGCCACCAGCAGGGTCCAGAGACAGCCCCATCTCCTATATCAAGCCCTGGCTAGTAGCTATGTGATAAATGTGATGACTCTGCCTCTGTCTGTCAGCTGGGAGACACAAAGGTTCTCTCTTTCCACCCTCTGATGCCTCCTGGCTGCTCTAAGCAAGGTAGGGTGGGACTCTGTTAACATGTGCCTCCTGGAGCTTCCATTTACCTGGTGCTGCTGTTCCGTGAATAGTGGGGTTGTGAGTGGGGCAGCAGGTACTGAGTGTTGGACTCTTGCTCTTTCAGGGGCCGGTGACCTTCGAGGAGGTGGCTGTGTATTTCACTAGGGAAGAGTGGGTTCTGCTGGACCCCACTCAGAGAGCCCTCTACAGGGATGTCATGCAGGAGAACTATGAGACGGTGGTCTTGCTGGGTAAGGAGTCCTGTCGCCTGGGTTATTAGAAGCTGTGGGGTCTCTAAAGAACCTGAGTAGTAATAACAGTATACCTTTATTCATCATACAAGTTTTGCAGGTTTTCTTGCTCCCCTTTTTTTGCCTTATCTCCCACATGGTAGTATCATTTTTGGACATGTGGCTGGTTGGTGCCGTCAGTCATTTTAAAATTGGATTTAATATATCCTTATTGGCTATATTAATCACTGTAGCTTTCATGCCTTTTCCTCATTTTAAGAGGAAAATATGCCTCCTGTAGAATTCTAAATTGAGTAAATATGTGTATGACTCATGCATGATTTGTGTGACAGTGAGATGAGCTCTTTTAGGAGAGCGTGTAATGTTGCCATTCAGGATCCCATGGGTGAAGGGATAAGAGAGCCGTGGAGGGGCGGAGAAGTGGGGGGAGTAGGTAATTCTGGGGTGCCAGGACAGGGGGAGGGTGTGTGCAGGGTTAGAGCTAAGCAGCAGCAGGGAGGTAGGAGGTAGTGAGAGATGAGGAGAAAATACAAGAAGCTCCCAAGGTGCCGGGAAGTGGTGCCGGCTGAGAGTAATGGGAAGAAGGGGAGGGGAGCGTGGAGGAAGGGCACCCGGGAAGTGGGCTGGGTGGGTCATTGGGAGGGAGGAGAGGTTTGGGAATCTAGAGCTGTGGGGGATCCCAGACCTTTAACCCTCAATCCCTACTGAAGCCTTGTTGCTTTAGAGCCTACACTCCAGTTTTATTTCTGTTCAGTTTTTTACATTTTTCCCCAAATATCATTATTTTAACATTTGACCTCCTCTCCCACTCATAACCCCTCTCCCATATAACCTCCCCATGTCTATGCTCAGTGACCCTGGCCACTGATCCTGAGTCCTTGCTGCATTCCTCCCTGTGACGATGCGGTTCTGGCGGGACCCAGCGGAGAGTGCCAAATCAGGACCAATTGCTCAAACAGGGCAGTCACAGCCCTAGGCTGGGGTTTTTCCACCTCTAAGGCAAACCAAACCAGCCAGACAAAGAGGACTTTGGTTTCACCCCACTGGCTAACCACAAGTCACACAAGCAATTCCCTTAGACACTCCAGTCTCCCAGTATCACCACCAGTGCTACTCGTCCTGGGGATGAATGGTTATGAAAACCAACACCCCAATAAAAGAAAACGGTTCTCTCTATCCCAAAGGACCAAGCCCCAGACCCAGGTCAATATACACATCAGATCTTACCCACAAATCACGCTCTGCCAATCCTTTAGAATCTAAAATCTAAAGGTTTATTCATGAAGGAATAAAGGTAGAGATGAGAACTAGAATTGGTTAAATGGAATCAATTACATACAGTAATGGCAAAGTTCTTAGTTCAGGCTTGTAGCAGTGATGGCATAAACTGCAGGTTCAAATCAAGTCTCTGAGTACATCCCCCGCTGGGATGGGTCATCAGTCCTTTGTGCAGAGCTTCAGTTTGTAGCAAAGCCCTCCAGAGGTAAGAAGCAGGATTGTAGACCAGATGGAGATGAGGCATCAGCCTTAGATAGGTGTAACTGGTTGGGACTCACCTCGCGGCGCCTCCTGCTGGTGACTCTGGGAATTAGCTCATTCCAGTGGAGCACCTCCTCCTGGTGGTGTCCCGTCCGTTGTTCTGTCCTCTGTTATCTCTGGACCCGCGTTGCTGCGTGCTCGGCGGCGTCTCTTCGAGGCCACTGCCCTCCGGCAGTGCCCCTTAGTCCTTCTGCGCCCCTTCCGGGGTCAGTGCTCAGTGGTCTCACACCCCAGTCACTATGTGCAATCGCCCTCTGAGTCTAATCCTCCTGTCAGGATCTGGCGTAGCAAGATGGCCGCTCCCTACAGCCAATGGCTGGGTGCACTGCAAAGGGGGACCCAGGCCCGCCTCTACTCTGGGTCCCGGCCCAGGGACCTCTGGCGTCAGCCTCGCTGTCCTTCTCTCCCCTTCTGCTGTCTGTTTCCCTGGGCCGCTTCCCCTACGGCCCCTTGCACCCGCTAGGCCCTTCCCTTCAGGGCCTGCAGCCTGGCAGGCTACGGGTTCAAGCTCCCTAGCCTCCCCGAGCATGGCCAGCACTGCGCTGTCCGCGGTGCTAGTCTCCGCCCTTGGAGACTGACCTTCCCCTGTCGAAGGCCTGGGACAGACTGACTGCTCCTGCTCTGGGCAGCCTTTATATACCCCTGAGCCTGGCCCTGATTGGCTGTCTCTAATCTGGGCCCTGATTGGCTCTCAATAAGCCCTCTCTGATTGGCTCACTGTCTGCACAGGCGCCCTGGCCTGCCGCAGCCCACTCTCACAGGAGTGGGGCAATTCTCCCACTACAATAGGCTTTTCCAGGTGTAAGAACCTCTTTGTCCTTACTGTGGAAAATTACAGCAAAATGGAGTCTGGAGTCACATGGGCCAGTCCCTGCATACTTTGCTGAGTCACAAGGCGTGTCTGCCTTCTCTCCATGGGTCAATTGTGTAGCTGATGGTCCTTAATGGGCCATCAAGCAAGCTGGGCAGAGCTAACACCAACTTGTCTGGGATGTTTCCCAGAAGCACAGCACCAACTTGAAATACAGACAGTATAGAGCCAATATACATAACTTCAACTAAAAATGACACATGCACACAGACAGCATAATCATAACCAGCCACCCATAACCTGGTCTTAGACACCTTATATGACCCCTTTATCTAAGATTTGGTGCCACTACAGGACCTTGGTTGCAAACCATGTTCTATATGGTCCCAGTTTATACCAATAACGTCACACTCCCTCCCATAGCAGGGCCGCTACCCAGGCACAAATGGGCACTTTGTTGATGATGTCACTGGGTGGTTGTGTAGCCCGTACAATTGTTACACCTATAAGATTACATATTCCGAAGCCCTTCACACCACTCGGGCTTATCTCTATACACCCATACAGTCTGTTCCCAGTGTTCCTTCCCAGCTCTGATGCTGCAGAGCATTTACCCTGTCCTCCTTCCCAGCCTTGCCTGTGTCCCTGTTCCTGTTCCCCCCACTTAATAAACATGATTCCAATTTCCCTTCCCCCTCCTGTTTGACCCCAGTTTATAGAGTCATATTCTCAGCTACACCTAGCACGATTGATTGTACAGAAGAGAGAAACAATTAGAGAACCAGACAGATAAACAACAGAAAAGTGAGGGCCATGAAGATAGAACAATACAGAAATGAGAGTTTCGCAGTCAGAGCCATTGATAAGTGATTTCTTGCCAGACAGGATGCTGTCAAACTAAGTTTCTTTTATCCACCTTAAGATCTGTTTCTTTATCTGGTGGTGATGGGCATCATACAGACAGGATCGTCTTCCTAACAGCCTAATAGCACCTTATTTCAGTGTGACTGGTTTGGGATGAGAGGATGTGACCCTTCGCTTCCCAGCTAATGGCTGCCCCTGCTGCTTAGCCAAAGTCCTTAGCCTAAGAAAAAGGCCTCAGACTATCCTAGTCAGGGCCGGCTCTGGCTTTTTTGCCGCTCCAAGCAAAAAAAAAAAAAAATGGAGGGTGGGGGCCACCGGAGCTGCAGGGGAAAAACAAAACAAAAACAACGGGCCAGAGCGGCAACGGAGAGTGCCAAATCAGGACCAATTGCTCAAACACCACCTCCGCGCCGCCTGCCGGGAGGGCTCCGAGCTGCAGCTGCTCCGGTTGGCAGGGAGGGAAGGACGCGGGCTGCCCTGCCGGGCTCGCTGCAGGGCGCTGCCCTCCTCCGCCCCCTACAGGGCAGCCAGAGCAGCAGAAAAAAACCCCGTCAGTGCCGCCCTAGGATTGGGCGGATGCCGCCCCCTAGAATCTGCCGCCCCAACCACCAGCTTGCTCAGCTGTGCCTGGAGCCGGCCCTGATCCTAGTGAGAGAAGACCCATACACAGGCAGACTGAGATTTTCATTCTTTGTTTTCATACTCCTGTAACTAGTTAAGTGATAAAAAACAATTGTAAGTTCTTAATGTATAGGCTTTACAGGCAGGCCTGAATATCTCTATTCTAACAGAGGATCTGACCCCTTCCTCCATTCTGTGTTTGTCTTTTCTATTTAGATTGTAATTCTTCAGGGCATGGGCCATCTACTATTCTGCGTTTGTACTGTGCCTAGCACAATGGGGACCCCCTGTTAGTTGGTCCCTAGGCACTGAGGTAATGAATGTGATTTAGAATAATTACTCTCCTGCCACATTGAGCCAAGGAAGCTGGCCCTGGGATGTTACTGCTTAAAAGGAGATTGGCTTAAAACCATGGACTATTATTTGTGAAAAGTATCCCACAAATTCCACTGACCTCCCTTGATTTCTTTGCCTTGAGTAGAGTTTCCAGTTTCCAAACCTGATGTGATCTCGCAGCTGGAATGAGGGGAAGAGCCGTGGGTCCCAGGTCTCCAGGGCTCTGAGAAAGAAGTGCCCTGAGAGCTGCCTGCACAGGTGGGGAATTGGTTAAACCAACTCGAAAACTGTCCAGGAAACATTTGGGATGCCCTACAAAGACCTTGTGAGCTCTCCAAGTTCAGGATTGTTCCCTGCAGATGTGGCATCATTAGATAGATGTCACTTACAGCATCCCACCTATCCTGACTGTCAACTGGCAGCAGGTCCCCCAATCTCGCTTTCCCTGAGAGTTCTGGGTGAGATGCAGACCAAAACTGATCCCTTCCATTCTCCTCTGGGGAGAGGTTTGGGGAAAATCTCCAACATATATTTTGGTTGGTTCATCCCTTTTTCCATTCCTATCTCTGAGATTTCCTTTCTCTCAGGCACAGAGAGTGACCTATGTCTCATTCTCTCTGTCTCCCATCAGGTGACGGGATGGTGAGTGATAACAAGGAGGAGAAACCCCAGCAGGAAGATGCTGAGCCAATAGAACCACATGGGACATTATCAGGAAGATCGAAAGGGAATGTTTCCTGGAGTTGTGCACTCCCAGAAAAAGCAAAAGCAAAAGCCTGTGAGACTCAGCAGAGGCCAGAGGAAAACTTCAGTAGCCACACAGACCTTATTACAAGTGAGAGAATCAACTTGGAAGACACACATTACACATGCCATGAGTGTGGGAAACACTTCAATTGGAGCTCACACCTTATCACACATCGTAGAATCCACACAGGAGAGAAACCTTATGGATGCTCTGAGTGTGGGAAATGCTTCACTCATAGTTCAACCTCATTTCACATCAGAGAATCCACACAGGGAGAAGCCCTACACATGCTTTGAGTGTGGAAAAGCTTCAATCAGAGCTCACACCTTATCAGATATCAGAGAATCCACACAGGAGAGACGCCCTACACATGCTCTGCATGCGGGAAAAGCTTCACTCAGAACTCTACCCTGATCGCACCTCAGAGAATCCACTGTGAGAGAGACCCTACACATGATCTGAGTGTAGGAAAAGCTTCAGTCAGAGCACAAACCTTATTAAACATCAGAAAATCCACAGGGGAGAGAACTGTAATAAATGCCTTGATTAGGGCTGGCCAAAGGTTGAGGGGAGTTTTTTTGTTGTTTTTATCTCATTTTCTCATTCCTGCATTGTGGTCTTTGCTCCATCTTCACTGTGGTCTCTCAGCTCCCACACATGAGTTACCTGCTTCTGCATTTTGCAGCTCACCCTACATAGGGTACAGTCCTGAGATCTTTTCTATCAACTCCTTTCCTTTGAGTCGTAGGAGTGTGTGTCCCTCCAGCCAGGAATGTTCATCAGCTCCAGGTGAGAGAGAGGTTTGATCCCAACAAGCTACACTGAGGCAAAACTACCTGTGCCTTCCATCCACTAGGGCTGTACATGGCATTGGCTGCTCAAGTTAGTGATCTTGGTGTAAAAAGACAATTATAGTTGTAGTGCAGATGCAGCTGCAGCCCAGGTGCAGTGGTTGGCATTAGCTTTCCCTTTGACCTGACCTAAACTCCATCACTTTTCCTAGTCTAAACAAACCCTGAGCATCACGGTTATACTGTTCCCCCATTTCAAACCAAGTGTTAGTCATCGAGTTCCCCCTTTGGAAACCAATTGTTTCATTCCCAGTTGCTCTGATGTTGCTTCAGGTTGTGCTGAGAGCAGATATTTTTATTATCATTTTCCTCACTTAAAATATATTGAACTATAACAAAGAGCAGGAACAGGGCAGGGATAGGGAAAATGTCATTTCACCCTTTGTAACAACAGAAGAAGTTAGTGTAAGTCAGAGGGATTCCTTATTCCCGATCACCATTCCAATCCTCCATTTGTTCAATTGGTTAGGTCACTATTTTTTCTAAAGGGCTGAGAAGAGGATTCCTTAGTAAATGACTTGGAATGAAGCAAAATACCAATGGATTTCACTACCAAAGTCGTTGTGGCCCAGGCCCTGCAAGAGTCGCTCCTGAAGATATCTCCTTCCTAATCAGCTGCTTATTGCCTATTATTTGGGAAATACAATCCATATTGAGGTAGGGATGGGAAAAATGGAAATGACATTTGTCTTCAGCTCACCCCTGGAGGTGCTGCAAATGTGTAGAAAATGGAAGGTGTGTTGAATGTGATATAGCTGCAGAAAGATGCCTGTTTTTAATAGAGACCTGACATTTGGTGTCTTACAGGGATTCTAAGCTGCATCTGAATTTAGTCCCTAATTTAAATCTGTGCCTCCAGATTAAAGAAATAAAAGGGCATAGTTGGGGGAGTTGTACCTCACTATCACTACTGATCTGTTGTGCAGTTGGTGAAGAATTCTACGCCAGAGAAGTATAAAATTACTCCAAGCAAGGTCACAGATTTGACAAGAACTCGGGTAGAAATTGCAGGTACTGGTGGTTGATTTTCACCCCCGAGATGGAAGCTATGGTGACCTGTGGCCCAGGTAAACTCTTTTTAGACCCCTGCTCCCTAGTTAAGTGGCCTTGGTCACACTCCTAAAGGACACCATGATTAAATTGGGAACAACTGTCCTTTACCATTTCAATCCAAAGTTTCATGAAGCGTAGAGAGAAACAGCTGATTCCTTCAGAGCCATTCCATGCCTATGGATCCCAATCTGGCTGCCTTGTTGGACAAAAAGCACTTCCATGCTGGGAAAACAATGGTAGCCAATGAGGGAATGTATCGGATTCGAAGTTCAGACTGCAGGATACTTGAATGCTGAGTCCAGAGTCTGTGGTTTAGTCCAGGACTGCACAACTCGTAAAGCGGCAAGGGCAATAGTACTCCAAAGAAAACAGCTGAGGGCCAAAACCCCCCTGGCTCCACTGAAACCCCCCAGTGCCACCCAGCCCCACAAAACACCCCAAGCACTGTCCGCCCTGTGGAAACAAACCTCCTTCCCCAACACCACCCCGCCAAAACAGCAGTATTGAATGTTGGTAATAAGTTATAGCAGGCCCCTAAGGTAGTATAACGAAGGTAAAAGAAAACTCTCTTTTGCTAGAAGTAGAATAAGATCTTCCCCCCACTTTGTAGTCAATTATGCTATTGAATGAATGAGGTGTGAATGTGGAAGGCAACACCCCCAGACAGCTGCAACCCTCGGAGAGGGGATGGGAGCCAGACCAGATCAGTAGAACAGGTCAGCCACTGACTCACTACTCGCCTTCTCAGCCTCCCACCCCCCGCTCACCTTCTCAACCCCCTTCCCCACCGCCAGCTCACCTGCCAACCCACCAATTCCTGCCCGCTCACCTCCTCAGTCCCCAGCTCACCTCAGCTCTCCTCCCGGCTCGCATACTCATCCCCTGCCACTGCCCGCCTGCTCTCCTCCTCAGCCTCCCACCCCTGGCCAGGGATGAGCTACCAAAATCTTAACAACCAGTTCCCTCCTCACCCCAGGGGGTTGTGTCCCCCCGGGACTCCTGCGCCTATCCAACCCCCTGCGTTCCTTTTATGCCCCCCCTCTGGATCCCACCCCATCCACTGCCCTTCCCTGTCCTCTGACTGCCCCCTGTCACCCCATCCAACCCCACCTCATTCCTGATGGCCCCCCAGGGACCGTTGCCCCAATCAACCACCCCATCTCCCAGTCCCCAGACCACCACAGGAACCCCAGCCCCAGATGGTTCGCAAGGACGCCTGGGAGGACTGAGAAGCAAATGGCGCCTTCACACTAAGGCCCAGGGTGGCAGAGGGGAGGTAGGTGAGCTGGGGTGGGGAGCGGTTCCCCTGTGCACCCCCCGGGTTACCTGCTGTGGTGCGGGCGGCCCCCCTGACCCAGCTCACTTTGTCTCTGTCTCCACCTTACTGGGCCTGAGCGCGAAGCTGCCACACCGCTTCTCTTCCCTCCAAGGCTTCCTGCGCGAACAGCTGATTCACGGAAGCGGGGTGGGACATTCAGGGGAGTAGGTGGAGCGGAGGTGAGCTGGGGTCAGCCGCTGGCTCACCTGTCCCCGCCACTGCCAACCCCTCAGCCCCTCCCACCCGCTATTGTGTCATACAGGAGGCCTGTGATATGCAGGGGTCAGATTAGATGCTCTAATGGTCTCTTCTAGCCATAAAGTCGACTAATTTCTAAAAACTGAGTGTAGCATTGGGAGCAGCAGCATCTGATGTTTTACTGTCTAGCCGGCTTGCTTCCTAGAACGAATGCTCCTTGAGTGGGGTGATCCACAGGGAGTAGCTCAAACCTCCAAAGTGCCTGGCCAGGGGCAGGACATTAGCCCAGCAAGGGAGGGGTGTGGCAGTGACATCACAAAGGCCTTTTGCAGGGGCTCAGACTATTGGCCAAAGGTGGTTGGGAGGTGGTGACCTCACAGAGAGATGCTGACATCAGCCAGGCAGGACAGGGGCGAGGGGCCAGGGAAACCTCAGAGACCCTGTGGCTTTGCTTCAGCAAGTCTCCTTCTCCAGGTCTCTCTGTGAGGACTGGGGGAGGATTGGGGTTCACGTACCTGAGCGCCAGGAGGAACCTCTTTCGAGTTTTCTCCTTCTCTTTAGTGATTTCCTAGAAAACAGATGTCCCTGTTTAGAAGGCAAGAGCCTCCTCGAGGTTTGAAACCTGTTCAGTCTCAGTCATCTGGTGAGAGTTGAATTCTAGGCATGGAAAACGAGCTTAAGGAGGCAGAATTTTATTGTGTACCTGGGATTTTGTCCCTTAGATTCACTGGGGACATTGGGGTTTGTCCTTTGTTTCACCTTTTCGTCCATCCCTCCCTCCCTCCTTTCTCTTCGTTTCTTGCTTCTTTTATCCTTTCTTCTGTTCTCCTCCCAAAACCAGGAGAGGGCTGTGTGTGTGTGTGTGTGTGTGTGTGTGTGTGTGTGTGTGTGTTGCAGGGCAGTGATCCCCACCAGTTACCTGGGCCATCCTTTGGGCTCTCTGGTGAGAACTCTCAGCCTCCCATCCTCAGTTTCTTCCCTGATTGGCTGAGCAGGGGGTTATTGCCAGAGAGGAGAGTCAGGTCTTGTTGTTCTTTTTTAAGACCAAGTAAATAAGTCATAAGCAGTTGTATGTTTGATGAATTTTGCTGCTTCTCTGCACTAATTGTCTCTGAGCAGTTCATGATTCTCTCTAACATGCAGTTCTCCTAAAATATAGGCTGAATACTTAACTGTGCACTGTTGCTGGTCTGGAGCTCATCTGAGAGCACTTTACTCAGATCATTCAATGTAGAAAATTTAAGATCCGATGCTTAGTTTGAAAATCAGGGCTCTTGGGTCTTATTCCCAACTCTGCCACTGATTATGCGACCTAAGACAAGTCAATTATCCTTTCTCAGCCTTATCCTCCCTCTTTCAAGTAGGGATAATAATGATCCGCTCCTACCTACCTCACGGTGGGTGGAGATACGGCCAACTATAGGTTTTTGCTGTCCCAAGCAAAAAAATATTGGCTGTCCCCACCCCAGTCCTGGGCTCCTCTCTGAATCTCCCTGCTGCCCCAGCCCTGGGCTCTGCCCTCCACCCACACCCCTGCTGCCCCAGTTCTGGGCCTCCCTCCCAACCTGTACCCCCCTACTGCCAGCCCTGGGCTCTCTCCCACACACCCGCACCCCATGCCATCCCAGCCTGGGCTCTCCCCTACACACACCAGCACCCTCTGCCACCCCAGCCTTGGGATCTTCCCCACACATGCACCCTGTGCTGCCCCAGCTCTGGGCTCCCTGCCCACTTGCACCCTCCGTCCCCCCCCGCCCTGGGTCACTGGTACCGTGCTCCCAGAGTGGGTCCTTCAGCAGGAATTTTGGATGTGCTCAGACCACAGACAGGATTGGTTCCATATGGTTACAGAACTGCAGTAACATGCAACAATTTCCAGCTTGTGTGATTAAAGGATATCTGGATGCATATTATAAGACTGTCCTACAGAAATGAGGAAACGTTGAGGTGCCTTTATTATTCTTATGTTCCATTCTTTGTTTCTATGGGCAATTTGCCAATGCAATATCACTGTCTTCCTTTTAAACAAATAAAACTATAAAACAAACAAACAAAGGCAATGGCTGTTGAAAATAGCAATTCCAGTCTTAAACCACTGGGAAGCATTTCTTGCTCAAGTTTATCCAACTTTTTCTACAGCAAATTACAGTGAATCAGTATATTTGATTTGGGAGAAATGAAGTAACAGCTGCCCAAATTGAGCTTCAGCACTCCTGAATTTTGAGGGTGTTCAAATCTGGAAGGCAGGTGCTAGATTCCCTTTCTGAATATTAGCTAAATCTGGAAAGGAAAAGTCAATTTCTGCTTCGATGGCTCAGAAGTGGAAATCCTCTACGTGCCTGGTACTGTATCTAAAGCTGCCCAGGTCCAGTAGAGCCTCTCCTCCCTTACTCTTAAATTCTAGTGGGATCCACGTACCTCCCTTGCTAGGATTCAGATAAAGAGGGGAACTGTCCATTTAGTCCACCCAATTCCTTCCTTGGGGGCTGCAAGGTGAGGTCACACCAGTATCTCTAATCCAGTCTGGGGATGTCTTCTGAAGGGGATATCTAGGCAAAGCCTTCTACAACTTGGGCACACCTGTTCCCCATTCACAGTGCCACCCTGCTCTAGCAGTGAGCTCTCCATTGACAGCAAGCTGCAGCTTGAGGTTTCAGCTACCGTACTCCTCCCCTCCCTTTCCTGTTGATAGCGGCCAAGGGAATGCTGAGAAATGTAGTTTTTCCCTGCTCCAGAGCTGGCTCTATAGGCAGGAGCTAACCAAGGAACTACAGCTCCCAGGGCCCCTGTTGGTTCTCAGCTCCCAGGCTGATCCCTGCTGGCTGCCGCCCTGCAAATGGGCTGCTCCAAGCACCTGCTTGCTTTGCTGGTGCCTAGAGTCGCCCCTGCCTCCACCCATCCTGCACCCCCACCCTGTGCCCCAGCCTGGAGCCTGCACCCAGCACCCAAACTCCATTCCAGAGCCCAACCTCTCAACCATCCCACACCCCAAACCCCTGCCCCAACCCAGGGCTGCACCCCAGACCTCCTCGCCCGACCCAAACTCCCTTGCAGAGCCTGAGGCAGGTGAGGGGCAGAGTTCGTCGGGGGGGGGAGGGCTCTGTGCAGTAATATAGTGACTCCTTGGGTCTTTGAATGAGGCTTTATACTTGGGGTGGGGGGGTGAGGAGGCAAGCAGCGAGTCGGTGGATGGAGAGGGGCAAATCTCCCAGATTCAAAATCTGTGACTGTGTCTGTTGGTCCTTCTAGCTGCTTTTCTCTGGGCTGGGGGTTGTTCCACAGGAAGGTGTTTGCTTCTTATCCCCGAGGCCATCAGTATGTCTGCTCTTCTCTAGTCAGCCCACTTGCCAAGCCTGATTGTCCTTGGTTGGGCTGCCAGCCCCTCTCCAAGGATTGCAGCTGTCTGGAGGTACTGCCCTCCACGCCTTGCTCAGTCACACCTCATTCATTCAACAGGGCAGTTGATTACCAAGTGGGGGGGAGATCTTATTCTACTTCTAGCAAAAAGACACTTTTCTTTTACCTTAATTACACTACCTTAGGGGCCCGCTATAACATATTACCAAGGTTCAATACAAAGTCATATACAAGTTATACAAAAATGCATAATGCAGAGATTTATCTACAACTGCATTGATTGACTGCATTGATTGACTGTGCAGTAATATAGTGACCCCTGGTCTTTGAATGAGGCTTCATACTTGCCTCATTAATGCAGAGAAGCAGCAAAATCCATCAAACATATAAGTGGTTATGACTTATTTACTTGGTCTTAAAAGAGAACAAAAAGGCCTTGAGTCTCCTCCTTGTCATTAACCCCCTGCTCAGACAATCAGGGTAGAGACTGAGGATGGAAGGCTGAGGGGTCTCACCAGAGAGCTCAAAGGATGGCCCAGGTCACTGGCAGGGATCACTGCCCCAGCACTACTGCAGCTCCACAGTTTGGGGTGGACCTCCCACAGTGAGAGCTGCCGAGCACTCCCCCGCAACACACACTCACACACACACACACACACACACACACACACACCCTCTCCTGGTGTTAGGAGGGGAACTGGAGAAAGGACAAAAGAAGCAAGGGAGGAAGAGAAAGGAGGGATGGATGGAGGAAAAGGTGAAACAAAAAGGACAAACCCTAATGTCCTCAGTGATTCTAAGGGACAAGATCCCAGGTTTGGAATAAAATTCTGCCTCCTTAAGATCATGTTTTCCATGAATTCAACTGTCACCAGATGGATCAGACTGAACAGTTTCAAACCTCGAGGAGGCTCTTACCTTCTAAACAGGGTCGGCTGTTTTCAAGTAAAATCACTAAAAGGGAAGGAGAAAACTCGAAAGAGGTTCCTCCTGGCGCTCAGGTACGTGAACCCCAATATTCCCCCAGTCCTCAAAGAGAGACCTGGAGAAGGAGACTTGCTGAAGCAAAGCCACAGGGTCTCTGAGGTTTCCCTGGCCCCTCGCCCCTGTCCTGCCTGGCTGATGTCAGCATCTCTCTGTGAGGTCACCACCTCCCCACCACCTTTGACCAATAGTCTGAGGTTCTGCAAAAGGCCTTTGTGATGTCACTGCCACACCCCTCCCTTGCTGGGCTAATGTCCTGCCCCTGGCCAGGCACTTTGGAGGTTTGAGCTACTCCCTGTGGATCACCCCACTCAAGGAGCATTCGTTCTAGGAAGCAAGCCGGGTAGACAGGAAAACATCTGACGCTGCTCCCAATGCTACACTTAGTTTTTCAGAAATTAGTTGACTTGATGGCCAGAAGAGACCATTAGAGCATCTAATCTGACCCCCTGCATATCACAGGCCTCCTGTATGACACAATAGCTTCTTTTGGGGCAAACACATTCCAGAATTCTCCGGTTCTCCATATGAACCCAACAACCAGCGCACACAGGTCCAGAAGTGGGCAATCTCTCCTATGGTCACTAGATGGCGATGCAGCCTGGCACTTTCCCATTCATGCGATGATCCGACCTTTTGGTTAACTAATCTGGCCCTGGTCCCAATTCGATGGGATAAAGGGGGTTCCTCTCTCCTTGTGAGCGATCGTTTGATGCAGGGGATCTTCTGCTGGTGTTATTCCTTGTGGAAAAGTACAAATTGCAAAACTGATGGGAGGGGCCTTCTGAGGTGGTAGGGAGGGGTCATGCTGTTACCTGCAATGTACACAGGCCCCGCAGCAGGGACGCACCTCGGAATGTGCATAGAAACAGGTTAAAAGTGCATCACAACAGTGAAGCCGTTGTCAAGATGCTATTCTGTGCAGAGGACTTTAAGACAGCCCCTGCTCCTGATCTGAGGCCTGAATTGATTTCAATGGGAATTAGGAACTGAAATCCCTTTAAAAAATCTGGCCCTAAGTGATTTGCTCAAGGTCACAAAGGAAGTCTGCAGTGAAGGCAGAACTTAAACTCAGACCCCTCAAGTGTTAGTCGAGTGCGATAACCTCTGGACCATCCTTCCTTTCTCCTGTGTCTGTCTAATGACGTGCTTCTGTCTATCTAACCCCAGACGTAACCATGTCTCTCTCTATCTAGCCCCATAGAAAAATAATCCGTCTGTCTAGTGTCTACCTACTTTTCCATAACTAAGCCAGGAGCTAGACTATTTATAAGAAGTCAATTAAAACCACAAACTAGGAATAAACTCTGATTACGTTCAAGAACCAGCATTCTTGTTGAAATCAGTAAGATTATGTTCACACTGGTTCACTGTATATTAACTGAGGAGATATGAATGAAGAGCAAAGTTAAGCAGCGGGAGCTCTATTAAAACTATGGGTGAAACCTCATGCCTGCTCTGGCTTCTTGCACAGCCTAAAACTGGAGTTCTGCAGTGGGGAAGCATAATAGTAATAATTCTCTGCTACATTAAAGAGCCCTTTAATACCCAATATGTTCTCTCCATTAAGGCACTTCAACACTTCAATGAAGTTATCTTTCAATCTTCTTTTGATAAGTTAAACAGGTTGAGCTCTTTCAATAGCTCACTAGAAGGCATTTTTCTCCAGCCCTCAGAACATTTGGTGGCTCTTTGCTGCCCCAGCTCCAATTTCACAACTTCTTTTTCAAACGAGGACACCAAAACTGGAGGCTGTATTCCAATATCAGGCTCACTGATGCCGTGTTACCTCCTGTGATGTTATTGACATAAACTGTAACTGTATAGATCACCGTTGTGACCACTATTCTAGATTTGCAGCCAATATTGCATAAAGGTTGTCGTGTAAGGGGTCTATGGAGAGGTTATGATTGGCTGATTAGAATTATGCTCAGGGCCGGCTTTAGAAGTGCGGGCCCAATTCGAACAGTTTCGATGGGGCCCCGCCAGGATGACTAAAACAAAAACCACGTTAAAAACACGTGGGGCTTGTACTCACCGGCGGTGCTCCGAGTCTTCAGCGGCACTTCGGTGGTGGGTTCTTCACTCACTCCAGGTCTTCGGCGGCACTGAAGGACCCGCCGCCAAAGTGCCGCCGAAGACTCGGAGCGGGTGAAGGACCCGCCGACGACATGCCCCTGAAGACCCAGAGTGCCGCCGGGTGAGTAAAAATTAAAAAGGCGCCTCTAGCCAGGGAAGGGATTCTTACTGGGTACGGGGCCCTCTTAGGCGTGGGTCCCACCCGGGGGAATTGGTGGAATAGCCCTAAAGCTGGCCTGCAGCTACGGATTAAAACTCCGCAGTGTTTGTTGGGGCAACTGGAGCCGTGGGACCTACCTGGAGATGCTGAAATCTCACCCTTGTCTCTCTCCTCCTGCCTCTACCTCCGAGCCAGGCACTGGGCAGTTCAGTGGGGAAGGGATGAACTGATGATCATCAGTTTGTTTTATGATGGTGGGGGAGTGGTTTAAACTATTTCCCTCAATCACGCCTCCTTGCAGGGGCGGCTCTAGGATTTTGTCGCCTAGCACGGCAGGCAGGCTGCCTTCAGCAGCTTGCCTGTGGAGGGTCCACTGAAGCTGTGGGACCAGCGGAGATCCCCCTGGCTTGCTTCCCCAAGCACGCGCTTGGCGTGCTGGGGCCTGGAGCTGCTCCTGCTCCCTTGGCAGCTCAGTCACCATTTTAGATAGAGCACTGCTGTGGTGCCTGGGCACTGGGCCATGCGGGGCCTTTAACACCACAGCCATGGGGAGGGGGGGCTGAGAGGGACCATCGTGCGAGGAACACGAGTCCTTCTACCATCCACCACACCCTAGTTTGGAACTGCTGCTGCCGGCTCACCCCATCTGTGGGGACTTCTATCCCCTCTGCCTCCCTCTAGCTGGGGGTTTTCCCTTCTGCACCTACCTGGCATGGCAGCCCCCGTCTGAACCCCTGATCCTGTCCCAGTTTTGTCCCTCTGCCCATCCCGCCCCTCCGATTCCCCCCTTCAGGGGGATTTTCCGGCCTTTGATTGCAGGGAGCAGATTCTGATGGCGCGTGAGGGCAGCAGCTTGCAGCTGTTACTGAGCATGTGAGAAGAGCATTAGAAGGGAAGACCGGCCAGACTGGGTCAAACCAAAGCTCCATCTAGCCCAGTGTCCTGTCGGCCGATAGCGGCCGGTGCCAGGTGCCCCAGAGGGAATGAACAGACAGGAATCATCCAGGGAGCCATCCCCTGTCGCCCAATTCCCAGCTTCTGACAGACAGAGGTTAGGGGCACCATCCCTGCCCACCCTGGCCAACAGCCATTGATGGACCTGTCCTCCACAGAAACACAGAATCCTAGACAATGAGGGTTGGAAGAGACCCCAGGAGCTCATCTAGCCTAAGCCCTGCTGAAAGCAGGACCACGAATCTCTCTAGTTTCCTTTTCATCACAGGACCCTGCTCAGGAAAAGTGAAGTTGCAAGATCTAACAGGAAACAGCTTCAGAAAGAAGGGCAGCTCCTCTTCCTCCTTCCCTCCCGTGGGGACGAGCAGCCCCCCAACAGCCTCTCTGCCCCGGCCGCCGTCAACCCATTGCCCCTTCAGCCTCCCCAACTTCCCCATTGCTCCTTTAGCCTCCCCAACTTCCCCATTGCTCCTTTAGCCTCCCCAACTTCCCCATCGCTCTCTTCAGCCTCCCCAACTTCCCCATTGCCCCCTTCAGCCTCCCCAACTCCCCACACTGCCCCGGCTCCACCGCCTCAGGTTCCTTCCCCACAACCATCTGCTTCCTCACCATGGGGAACAGGAGCAGAAAATGCTTTTGAAAAAACCTTCTGCGAAGTAAAAATAAAACAAGCCAAGCAACCCCCTCCCTGGCTTTGTGCTGGGTGCCCAGCTGTGGGCTTGTGTGTGGGGGGGGAGGCTGTTCTGAGCACACTCCAGTCAGGGAAGGGGCAGAGTTGGCCAAAGGGGCAAGTTGAATCTTTAGCAGAGAATTCCTTTCTCCATTGTGTTAGCTAAGCGTTGCTGTTAAATGTCAGCCGACGAATGCCGCATTTGAAACAATCTGACTCTAACCCCACTGCCATCTCTGTTGCTATAGTTCTCACATCCTCTGCTCTTGTGATGTCACCACATGACATAGTGTCTTATTCTCATAGTGTCCTGTGGGTTAGACAGGAATAAGTTTATGAGGTAAATACTGAAGCATAACTCCATCCCTTCCTCCTTTTGACTTCGGAAAATAAATCCTGTCGCATCCTCAGTCCCAACCCAGCCCCACCGGCGCTGCTGCGGCTTGAGACAGGTGCCCTCTCACCTGGCCCTGAGCTGCTGTGGGAGAGAGGGCTGGAGGGGCAGTTCTTTCTCCCTGGGGCAACCTGCTCCCAATCTCCTCATTCCCAGCCCCACCCCAGAGCCCTCACCCCTGCGCCCTACCCTCTGCTCCAATGCTGAGACCCTCCTCGCGAGACCCACTCCAGAGCCTGCACCCCCAGCCGGAGCCCTTACATCACTGCGCCCCACCCCCCCCCCCGACCCTCTCCCACACTACAAACCATTCAGCCTTACCACTGCCACACACCATCCATGTGCAGAATGAATTTTGTAAGGAGCGCAATATGCAGGTGATGTGTCACACCTCACCTCCATATTTGTGCCCAAAACAAAATTCATTCCACACATGGACATAACAAAATAGAGGAAACACTGCTCCTGACTTTCAGCCTCTCTCTCACATCTTGAATTTCACACATTGAGTGATCAGAATAAAGTGCCTCAAGTGAGCTAGAGACCAACAGTGGTTCATAGTAATTATTCAGCAAGTATTTTAGAAGACCTAGGACATTATTGAAAATCATGACCTGCCAAGAGACAATTAATGGAGAGAAGCAGCAAGATTAATTCCATACATTGGATTGGTTGTGACTTATTTGCCTGATTTGAAAAGAGACCAAACTGACCTGAGTCTCCTTGGTGTCGATAGCCCCCTGCTCAGCCAATCAGCACTGAGACTCTGAGTGGCAGGAGGCTGAGGGGTCTCACGGGATGTCCCAAAGGACGGCCCAGGACACCATCAGAGGGGATCACTCTCAGACCCAGACCCACCTCTTGGGAGGACCTCCGCAATGAGAGCAATACCCTCCCTGCCCGCACTCCAGACCCGTCCCTCCTAGGTAGAGGGAGGGAAGCTGGAAAAGGGAAAAAAGAAGCAAGAGAAGAGGAGAAAGGAGGGAGGAAAGAGGAAAAGGGAAACCAAAAAGGACAAACCCCAATGTCCCCAGAGATTCCAATCATCAAAACCTAGGGAGGAAATCAAATTCTGCCACCTGAAGCCAGAGTATCATGTGCCTAGAATGCTGCCTGCGCCAGGTGGATCAGACGGAACAGGTTCCAAACCTCTCTGAGCCTCTTACCTTGTCAAAGGGAAGTTTGTTTTCGGCACAATCAGTGGTAGGAAAGGAGAAAACTCCACAGAGGTTCCTCCTCATGCTCACATCTGTGAATCCTAATCCTCTCTCAGCCCTCGAGGAGAGACCTCGCGAAGGAGACTTGCGGCAGCAAAGCCAGGAGGTCTCAGAGACAGACCTGGCCCTGCACCTCTGTCCTGCCCGGCTGATGTCGGGGTCTCTCTGTGAGGTCACCCTCCCACCACCTTTGCCCAATAGGCCGAGTTCCTGCAAAAGGCCTTTGTGATGTCACTGCCACACCCACCCTCCCCTCAAAGCTGATGTCCTGCCCTGGCCAGACTCGTTGGGTGTTTGATTTGTTTCCTGCATCTGGGGTTGCCAACTTTCTGACCCCACAAAACTGAACACCCTCATCCCGCCCCTTCAGCGAGGTCCTGGCTCGCCTACTTGCAGAGCGGGAGGTTTAGGTTGGACATTAGGAAAACTTTTTCACTAGGAGGGTGGTGAAGAACTGGAATGGGTTCCTAGGAGGTGGTGGAATCTCCTTCCTTAGAGGTTTTTAAGGTCTGGCTTGACAAAGCCCTGACTGGGATGATTTAGTTGGGGTTGGTCCTGCTTTGAGCAGGGGGTTGGACTAGATACCTCCTGAGGTCCCTTCCAATCCTGAGGTTCTATGATTCTATGATCTACCTCCAACACTTGCTCTCCCCCACGCTCACTCAGTCGCTCGTTTTCACCGGGCTGAGGAGGGCTGGGGAGAGTCCCTTTTCAACTGGGTGTTGTCGGGACAGACCTGGGAAGGAGGCTACCTGCCAAACACCTTTGAGAGGTGCCGTCCCTCCCTGTCAGAAAATCATCTCCCTCCTTCACTTCAGTGACGGTCTCAATTGTTCCTTATCCCGGCAGAGCCGGAGGATTGAAAGCAGCAACATCAAACCCCTGTGCAGCTAGCAGGAATGGACACACACACTCCCTTGTATCTCAACAGATATTTAGTTTCACTCTTGGTAAACTACAAGGCTAAAGGGACGGGCGGTGGCACCACATCTAAGGAATGAAACACAACACAATCATCATCGTTATGCCCATCGGTGCCTCTTTATTCTTCCTTTGTCTCTCTCTGACCACCGTCGCCCTCTGTCGGTTCACTGAGAGTTCCACACTCACTGCTTCCGACACACAAAGACTCACACACACATCTTGCATGCAAAACCTCACCAAGGAGTCAGATGCACCTGCTGGTTCCCTGCACCCCTGTTCTACAGAATCCAATCCCAGGGAAAGCTTGTCAGGCCCACAGCTGGTGGGGAGTCCTGGGCTGGAGGATTTAACCTACAGTGACGGCACTCGCAGGAAAGATGCTGAACGAGTGCAAGTTAAACATTGGGAGCTCCGCTTCCAGTCCCCTCACAGCTCAGTCCATCTCTCCAGGAAAGGGGCACATCTGAATTCCCAGCTGGCTCAGTCTATCTGCGTAGTTCTTGTTTACACCCAGTCAACTCTGAGGCCTGTTTCGCACCCTGGGTTTGAGGAGACCGTCAGAACCGACTCTCTGCAATAGCAAAAGCAGGAGGCCGTGTTATTTCTCCTGCCCCAGCACAGACAGACAACGAGGGAAATGCTCTATGTTGGAGGATGGGGCTCCTGCCCTTGGCTAAAGATCAGCACCTCCCTTTGCCTTTTGTCACTCCTGAAGCTTTTCTTTCAGCAGCGAGCCCTAGAGCTCAGTTGCTGGAGCGCTGTGTTTGTCACTGACGCTCGGGAGCTCCAACATCACTGGGCTCTTCTACCAGCAAGTCCAACGAAAGGACTGATTTCCTCATGTAGCCTGCTCCGGGACCGTCAAAAGGATCTTGTCCCATTCTTCTTCATGGAAGGCCATCTTGTAGCCTGCAACAACATCCATGGTGTGATGGCAGCCCTCAACATCGTTCACAGTCCACATGAGTGGAGACTGTTCGTTGATTCATCGAAGACGAGTCTTAAAGATGTTTTACTGCATAATGGCAATGTTTTGCCATCAATTCCACTTGGT
Source organism: Mauremys reevesii (assembly GCF_016161935.1). Taxonomy (NCBI): domain Eukaryota; kingdom Metazoa; phylum Chordata; order Testudines; family Geoemydidae; genus Mauremys; species Mauremys reevesii. The sequence continues at coordinate 32,316,575 of NC_052639.1, forward strand.
CATGCAGTCCATATGAAGGAAACCTATGACAACATGAAACAACAACATGAAACCTCTCTGAGGCTCTTCTCTGCTCCACAGGGACGTCTGTCTTCTCACCAATTAGCAGGGGAAAGGGGGAAACCCCAAGGAGGCTCCTCCTCGCGCTCACAGGCGTGACCCTGTATTCTCTCTCACTCCTCAAGGAGACCTTGAGAAGGAGACTCCTGCAGCAAAGCCATTTCCACCCTGCAGCCTCTTTACCTGCCCCTGCTCATAGACTCTCTGTGAGGTCACCGCTTCCCAACCTCCTTTGACCAATCAGCCCAGCTCCTGTAAAAGGCTAGTGTGATGTCACCGCCCTGACAGCCCCTTTGCATCTTTGAGCTGCTCCTGCTGTGTCACACCCACACCCCCACTCACTCAGTGTTACTTCTGGACACGAAGCAGGTGACACATGAAAACATCAGAGGCTGCTCAATGGCCCATACTTAGTTTTGCAGAGATTTGTAGACATTAAGGCAAGTAAAGACCTTTGGATCATAGAATCATAGGACTGGAAGGACCCCAAGAGGTCATCGAGTCCAGTCGCCTGCACTCAAGGCCAGACTAAGTATTATATAGATCATCTCTGACAGGGCTTTGTCTAACCTGCTCTTAAAAATCTCCAAGGATGGAGATTCAACAACCTCCCTAGGCAATTTATTCCACGGCTTAACCACCCTGACTCTTAGCAAGTTTTTCCTAATGTCTAACCTAAACCTCCCTTGCTGTAATTTAAGCCTCTTGATTCTTGTCCTATCATGAGAGGTTAAGGAGAATATTTTTTCTCCCGCCTCCTTGTAATAACCTTTTAGGTACTTGAAAACTGTAATGTCCCCTCTCAGTCTTCTCTTCTCCAGACTTAACAAATCCAATTCTTTCAATCTTCCTCATAGGTCATGTTACTAGACTTTCATCATTCTTGTTGCTCTTCTCTGACTTTCTCCAATTTGTCCACATCTTTCCAAAAATGTGATGCCCAGAACTGTACACAAGAATCCAGTTGAGGCCTAATCAGGACGGAGTAGAGTGGAAGAATGACTTCTCGTGTCTTGATTTCAACACTCCTACCAATACATCCCAGAATGATATTGGCTTTTTTGCAACAGCATTACACTGTTGACTCTTATTTAGTTTGTGGTCCACTAGGATCCTTGGATCCTTTTCCGCAGTGCTCCTTCCTAGGCAGTTATTTCCCATTCTGTATGTGTGCAACTCATTGTTCCTTCCTACGTGGAACACTTTGCATTTCTTCTTATTGAATTTCATCCTATTTACCTCAGACCATTTCTCCAGTTTGTCCAGATCAGTTTGAGAGTTCATCCTATACTCCAAAGCACTGGCAACCCCTCCCACTTCATGTCATCTGCAAACTAGGCCACGATCTAAATCACTGAGGAAGATATTGAACAAAACTGGACCCAGAACTGAGCCCTGTGACACCCCACTCATTATGCCCTTCCAGCCTGACTGCGAACCCCTGATAACTACTCTCGGAGAACAGTTTTCCAACCAGTTATGCACCCACCTTAAAGTAGCTATCAAGGGCTGGTTTGACACGATTTGTTCTTGATAAATCCATGCTGGCTATTGCTTAGCACCTCATAGATTCACAGATTCTACGACTGGAAGGGACCTCGAGAGGTCATCGAGTCCAGTCCCCTGCCCTCATGGCAGGACAAAATACTGTCTAGACCATCCTGCATAGACATTTATCTAACCTATTCTTAAATATCGCCTGAGGTGGAGATTCCACAACCTCCCTAGGCCAATTATTCCACTGTTTCATCACCCTGACAGTTAGGAACTTTTTCCTAATGTCCAACCTAAACCTCCCTTGCAGCAGTTTAAGCCTATTGCTTCTTGTTCTTTCCTTAGAGGCTACGGTGAACAAGTTTTCTCTCCTCCTTAGGACACCCTTTAAGATACCTGAAAACTGCTATCATGTCCCCTCTCAATCTTCTCTTTTCCAAAGTAAACAAACCCAATTCTTGCAGCCTTCCTTCATAGGTCATGTTCTCTAGACCTTTAATCATTCTTGTTGCTCTTCTCTGGATCCTCTCCAATTTCTCCATATCTTTCTTGAAATGCGGTGCCCACAACTGGACACAATACTCCACTTGGGGCCTAACCAGCCCAGAGTAGGGCGGAAGAATGACTTCTCGTGTCTTGCTCACAACACATCTGTTAATGCATCCCAGAATCACGTTTGCTTTTTTGCAACAGCATCACACTGTTCACTCACATTTAGCTTGTTTCCACTATAACCCCTAGATCCCTTTCTGCCGTACTCCTTCCTAGACAGTCTCTTCCCATTCTGTAGGTGTGAAACTGATTGTTCCTTCCTAAATGGAGCACTTTGCATTTGTCTTTATTAAACTGCATTCTGTTAACTTCAGACCGCTTCTCCAGTTTGTCCAGATCATTTTGAATTATGACGCTATCATCCAAAGCAGTTGCAATCCCTCCCAGTTTGTTATCATCTGCAAACTTCATAAGCGTACTTTCTAGGCCAATATCTAAGTCGTTGATGAAGATATTGAACAGAGCCAGTCCCAAAACAGACCCCTGTGGAACCACACTTGGTCTACCTTTCCAGCAGGATTGGAAACCATTCATAACTACTCTCTGAGTACGGTTATCCAGCCACTTATGCACCTACCTTAGAGTAGCCCCATCTAAATTGTATTTGCCTAGTTCACTGATAAGAATATCATGCGAGACCGTATCAAATGCCTCACTAAACTCTAGGTATACCACATCCTTCGCTTCTCCCTTATCCACAAGACTCGTTATCCTATCAAAGAAATCTCTCAGATTGCTCTGACATGATTTGTTCTTTACAAATCCATGCTGGCTATTCCCTATCACCTTACCACCTTCCAAGTGTTTGCAGATGATTTCCTTAATTACTTGCTCCATTCTCTTCCCTGGCACAGAAGTTAAACTAACTGCTCTGTACTTTCCTGGCTTGTTTTTATTTCCTTTTGAGAGATGGGCACTATGTTTGCCCTTTTCCAGTCTTCTGGAATCTCTCCCGTCTCCCATGATTTTCCAAAGAGAATAGCTAGAGGCTCACATACCTCCTCTATCAGCTCCTTGAGTATTCTAGGAGGCATTTCAGCAGGCCCTGGTGACTTGCAGGCATCTAACTTTTCTAAGTGATTTTTAACTTCTTTTTTTATTTGATCTTCTAAGCCTGCCCTTTCCCATTAGCATTCACTCTCTTAGGTATTCCTTCAGACTTCTCGGTGAAGACCGAAACAAAGAAGTCATTAAGCATCTCTGCCAATTCCAACTTTCCTCTTATTGTTTCTCCCTCCTCACTGAGCAGTGGGCCTACCCTGTCCTTGGTCTTCCTCTTGCTTCTAATGTACTGATAAAAAGTCTTCTTGTTTCCCTTTATTCCCATAGCTAGTTTGAGCTCATATTGTGCCTTTGCCTTTCTAATCTTGCCCCTGCATTCCTGTGTTGTTTGCCTATATTCATCCTTTGTACTCTGTCCTAGTTTCCATTTTTTATATGACTCCTTTTTATTTTTTAGATCATGCAAGATCTCGCGGTTAAGCCAAGCTGGTCTTTTGCCACATTTTTTATCTTTCCTACCCAGCAGAATAGCTTGCTTTTGGGCCCTTAATAGTGTCCCTTTGAAAAAGTGCCAACTCTCCTCAGTTGTTTTCCCCCTCAGTCTTGAGTCCCATGGGACTGGACCTATCAGCTCTCTGAGCTTACCAAAATCCACCTTCCTGAAATCCATTGTCTCTAGTTTGCTGTACTCCCTTCTACCCTTCCTTAGAATTGCAAACTCTAGGATTTCATGATCACTTTCACCCAAGCGGCCTTCTACTTTCAAATTCTCAATGAGTTCCTCCTATTTGTTAAAATCAACTCTAGAACAGCTTCCTCTAGTAGCTTTTTCAACCTTCTGATGGCCCAGTGGGATCCCAGCTAGGCGGACAGGCTGGAAAATGGATCTTCCAGTCACCCGTTCCAGGTCTCCCCAGCATTAAGATCAAATTCCCTTCTCCTGCCCCTGCCCCCCGCACATTGGGCTCACCACCAAGAGGTATTGGGGCCTGTCTATATGTGGGGATTCTGCAGCAGCTCCCCAGCATGGCACCCGAGAGGTTGGCCAAGACCTTGTGCAGAGCCTATACTGCAAGGGAGAGCCATGGGTCAGGGGCTACACCTGCCACAGGACAGCAAGGGGTGGGAAGCACTGGTGAGACCCCAAACACATACCCTGGCCTCTCTGATTCATATCCTCCTGCAAGCTTTGTCCCCAACCATTTCTTCTTTCTCTACACGAGACATTTTCACAAATGTCACAATGCCTTGGCACTCAACACCATGAAACAACCCTTTCTCCTCCCCAAAGTGCTTTAATGTCCATTCTCTGCCCAGCCTTGCTCCTGCCAGGCATTACAGACGTGTCTCATTTCCCATTACACAGATTGGGATGCTGAGGTACAGAGAGAGGAAATGACCAATCCCAGCTCACACAGCAAAGTGATGGCACAGCTAGAGAGAAAAGCCAACAGCTCTCACTCTTGCTGTCATCAGCAGACACCAAGACCCCCGGGGGAGGGACAGAGGCCAGCAATTGAAGGGATGTGCGTGCAATTTTCATCGACACAGTTTTCTGTTAGAAAATACCAGGAACATTAATCAAGGTTGATTTGTGGAATCATGAATCAATTTGGATGAAAATCTTTGCAAAAATATTTCGTTTTCCAAACCAAAAGCATCTCCTGTTTGTGGCGTCCCTTAAACTGTCTCTTCGCACACAAAGAGGAGACACTTCAATTTGGAAACGAGATAAGATGCTTCAGTCAGGGTAAGCAGTTGCTCCCCTTCATAATTGAAAGATCATAAAATGCCAGTAAAATTGACTTTCAGCCCTTACACAGCAGACCCCACTGACGGCATCTCCCCGGGGCCGGGTGGAGCCAGCTCACCTTATCAAACCTTCCCATACCCGGGGGAACGGGAAAGTGCGAGGCTGCAGCGCCACCTAGTGGCCACAGGACAAATCGCCGGCTGCGGCACCTGTGGGCACTGGGAGTTCGCTTAACATGGAAAGCTGCCTAATGCAAGGTTGGCAAAACGGGGGTCTGCTGCACTACATCATCATCTGCAATGACTCAACCCGATAGGACACCTCCTGTGCTACGCTGCTACTAGTGACCCTCTCAAACAGGTCCCCATAGCTCCCCAGCCTCCCCCCACCAGGAGGCAGCTAGGAGAGGCTTGTTACACTGCTCTACAGCCAAAATGCTTCTGAAATTAATATAGTCAAACTTTACTAACTCTGGGTCACTCAGAACGAAAATGATGCTTAAAATTCTTGATTGGCTCTAGTTTTCAAGATATGCTATTGAGTCAGTATTTATGACCCTTGACTTGGGAATGGCGGAGGAGAAGTGAGTTATAAAGGGACGGGATCTCAATTTAAACCAGTAATGACTAAAATCCATCTTTGACTGGATCTATGAATAAATCTATGAATGGGTTTGGACAGTACTTGCTTTTTAGGCAAAACAATGAAGGATGCAATCTGAAGCTGGTATTGCCCCATACATGATATGAATTGCATCATGTTATTCCTAGAAGTCATGGATGATGCAATCATAAGGAAGCTGAATCAATTGCCCTATATCAGCTATTTAAATCATACAGTGTCTTGCTCTCTTATTTGTCAGTGTTTGATTTTGCAAAGGGACCCATTTCTCTTTAGCCAAAGTGAGCAGAGATGCCTTGTACTTGTGTGAACAGTGCAGATAACTTCTGCTATGTTTGTGGTGAAGTGACTTTTGCATCACAAAAGTGCAGTAGAACCACTATGGTTAAGAAAGCCTATCACTTTTCTTTTGGCTGCATAATTGGAGATCAGGACAAGAGGTGGGCCCCACACATATGCTACAACACTTGTGCAACAAATCTTCGCCAGTGTTTGAACAGGAAAAGGAAATTTATGCCTTTTCAGTGCCAATGATGTGGAGAGAGCCAACAGATCATACCAGCAATTGTTACTTCTACATGGTGCCTCCAGTTGGGAAAGGTGTGACAAAGAAGAAAAAGTGGACGCTGCATTCTCCTAACATTCCATCAGCTCTATGCCCAGTACCCCACGGAGAAGGACAGCTGGTTGCTGATGCACCACAATCATTCTCACTTGAGTCAGACGAGGAAGAGGAAGAGGACGAAACTTCTGGTCCTGAACCATCAATGTCACAGGACCCACATTTTCTCCCATCCTCCTCCTCTGAACGACACCTCATAACACAAGGTGAAGGGAATGACCTTGTCAGGGATTCGAACTACCCAAGAGTAAGGCAGAGCTGTTGGGCTCTGCACTACAGCAGTGGAATCTCCTGGCAGGTGATGTTAGGGTTTCCATGCTCCCTGGCCGTCAAAAGGATCTTGAACCATTCTTCTTCATGGAAGGCCATCTTGTAGCGTTCAACAAAACCGATGGTGTGATGGCAGCCCTCAACATCATTCACAATCCACATGAGTGGAGACTGTTCATTCATTCATCGAAGACGAGTCTTAAAGCTGTTTTACTGCATAATGGCAATGTTTTGCCATCAATTCCACTTGGTCATGCAGTCCATATGAAGAAAACCTATGACAACATGAAAAACAATATGAAACCTCTCTGATTGGGATCAGTTTATTACCCAGTCTGCTCCTCCCTCCAAGTGGAGAGGATCATGCACCAGTCTCTGGTCCTGAGCAGGTGCCCCAAGCACATCTAGCAAAACACAGAGTTTTAGGGGGAAATAGAACACACATTGATTAACTACGCAAAGATAGGCTTGAAGGGATTGTATGCAATGAGCGTACAGCTCAATGCAGGTTAGCCAAGAACTGAACCAAAAGAACCTCTGCTTTGGCCTCAGCAGCAGATCTGGGGTGGTGAGAGCTGCAGCTACAAACTCACTTTCCTGCTCAGCCCCAGCTCTTTCCCCCAGGTCTCTCCCCTTGCCGGCAGGCTCCGGCTCAGGGGCTGGCTCCAGCCACCGCAAAGAGTCCGAACCCTCCCTGCCCCCCAGAGCTGGGCACAAAGGGGGCTAATGCAGATCTCTCCCCCATACAGACCCGGCTGGGGCAGCAGCAGCAGCAGCCCAGGCACCCACCAGCCCCAGCAGCCCCCACACTCCAAATGCCCTGCACCACACACACCCGCCGGCCTCACAGCTCCTCCCCACCCTCCCATGGTCTCATGGTCTCATAGACTCTAAGGTCAGAAGGGACCATAATGATCATCTAGTCCCACCTCCTTCACAATGCAGGCCACACAAACTCACCCATCCACTTCTAGATCAAACCCCTAACCTATGTCTCACTTACTGAACTCCTCAAATTGTGCTTCAAGACCTCAAGCTGCAGAGAATCCTCCAGCAAGTGACCAGTGCCCCATGCTGCAGAGGAAGGCGAGAAACCTCCAGGGCCTCTGCCAATCTGCCCTGGAGGAAAATTCCTTCCTGACCCCAAAGATGCTGATCACTTAAACCCTGAGCATGTGGGCAAGACTCACCAGCCAGCACCCACGAGAGAATTCTCTGCAGGAACTCACATCCCCACCCATCTAACATCCCATCCAGACCACTGGGCATACTTACCTGCTGAGAATCAAAGATCAATTGCCAAATTCATTGCCAAAATTAGCCTATCCCATCATACCATCCTCCATAAACGCATTAAGCTTATTCTTGAAGCCAGATATGGCTTTTGTCCCCATTACTCCTTGGAAGGCAAGTCTAAACTCCCTAGTGTCCACTTGATAGCCACTGGTTCTTCTTCTTCTGCACATCATCACTCGTGGAGAACAAGGTCCTGCAAATCTACAGTCGTACTCTATCTTTGTTTCAAGAATAAAAACAAACTAGCGCCTCAGAGGACTGGAACAGATTTCAGCTGATGGACAGCTTTGCTCAGTGTTTGTACATTTTAACAGGAAAATGTTGAATGGTGAAATTAATTTCACCTCCCCATTCAGCGGAACTCCTGAACATACAGGAGATGGATATGAAAATATAGATCAATTAAAAAGGGGACATGTAAGAGAGCAGCTGGACTTGAACCAGAAACCTCTCGATCTGCCATCAAATGCACCACCACTGAGTTCCCTGAGGCAGCTGAGTGTTGGAGCCAGTGATCTTGAAGAGTATGAAGGGGACACTTATTTCAAAGAGCTTCTCTTCCATTCCCAGACATGAGTGGTTTTAAAAATGGAGTTTCATTACATTTTCTATGTGCATGTAAACACCACAGCTTGCACAATCCCCACAACTGCTCAGTCTCACCAGAGCACAATAACTTTGGAGGCCCCACACCCAGCTACCCAGCTCTGCGGCCTTTAACCTCTTCAGCAGTTCTCCAATGCCTTAAAGCCACAGGGCACAGCATGGAATTTGACCCCATTAATCCTAAATCAATTTGGATGAAAAATCTTTGCAAAAATATTTTGTTTCCAAACCAAAAGCATCTCCCGTTTGTGGCGTCCTTAAACTGTCTCTTCGCACACAAAGAGGAGACACTTAATTTGGAAACGAGATAAGATGCTTCAGTCAGGGTAAGCAGTTGCTCCCCTTCATGATTGAAAGATCATAAAATGCCAGTCAAATTGACTTTCAGCCCTTACACAGCAGACCCCACTGACGGCATCTCCCCGGGGCCGGGTGGAGCCAGCTCACCTTATCAAACCTTCCCATACCCGGGGGAACGGGAAAGTGCGAGGCTGCAGCGCCACCTAGCGGCCACAGGACAAATCGCCGGCTGCTGCACCTGTGGGCACTGGGAGTTCGCTTAACATGGAAAGCTGCCTAATGCAAGGTTGGCAAAACGGGGGTCTGCTGCACTACATCATCATCTGCAATGACTCAACCCGATAGGACACCTCCTGTGCTACGCTGCTACTAGTGACCCTCTCAAACAGGTCCCCACAGCTCCCCAGCCTCCCCCCACCAGGAGGCAGCTAGGAGAGGCTTGTTACACTGCTCTACAGCCAAAATGCTTCTGAAATAAATGGAGTCCAACTTCACTAATTCTGGGTCACTGAGAACGAAAATGATTCTTAAAATTCTTGATTGGCTCTAGTTTTCAAGATATGCTATTGGGTCAGTATTTATGACCCTTGACTTGGGAATGGCGGAGGAGAAGTGAGTTATAAAGGGACGGGACCTCAGTTTAAACCAGTAATGACTGAAATCCATCTTTGACTGGACCTATGAATAAATCTATGAATGGGTTTGGACAGTACTTGCTTTTTAGGCAAAACAATGAAGGATACAATCTGATGCTGGTATTGCATCATACATGATATGAATTGCATCATGTTATTCCTAGAAGTCATGGATGATGCAATCATAATGAAGCTGAACCAATTGCCCTTTATCAGCTCTAGAAATCATACAGTGTCGTGCTGTCTTATTTGTCAGTGTTTGATTTTGCAAAGGGACCCTTTTCTTTTAGCCAAAGTGAGCAGAGATGCCTCGTACTTGTGTGAACAGTGCAGATAACTTCTGCTATGTTTGTGGTGAAGTGACTTTTGCATCACAAAAGTGCAGTAGAACCACTATGGTTAAGAAAGCCTATCACTTTTCTTTTGGCTGCAAAATTGGAGATCAGGACAAGAGGTGGGCCCCACACTTATGCTGCAACACTTGTGCAACAAATCTTCGCCAGTGGTTGAACAGGAAAAGGAAATCTATGCCTTTGCAGTGCCAATGATGTGGAGAGAGCCAACAGATCATACCAGCAAATGTTACTTCTACATGGTGCCTCCAGTTGGGAAAGGAGTGACAAAGAAGAAAACGTGGATGCTGCATTATCCAAACATTCCATCAGCTCTATGCCCAGTACCCCACGGAGAAGGACTGACACTTCCTGATGCACCAGAATCATTCTCACTTGAGTCAGACGAGGAAGAGGAAGAGGACGAAACTTCTGGTCCTGAACCATCAATGTCACAGGACCCACATTTTCTCCCATCCTTCTCCTCTGAACCACACCTCAAAACACAAGGTGAAGGGAATGACCTTGTCAGGGATTCGGACTACCCAAGAGTAAAGCAGAGCTGTTGGGCTCCACACTACAGCAGTGGACTCTCCTGGCAGGTGATGTTAGGGTTTCCATGCTCCGTGACCGTCAAAAGGATCTAGTCCCATCTTCTTCACGGAAGGCCATCTTGTATCGTGTAACAACATTGATGGTGTGATGGCAGCCCTCAACATCATTCACAATGCACATGAGTGGAGACTGTTCATTGATTCATCGAAGACGAGCCTTAAAGCTGTTTTATTGTATAATGGCAATGTTTTGCCATCAATTCCACTTGGTCATGCAGTCCATATGAAGGAAACCTAGGACAACATGAAACAACTTTTGAGGTGCATAAAGCAGCTTTGTGGCGATTTGAAGGTTCTTGCTCTCTTGCTTGGTCTGCAGACTGGATACACAAAGTACTGCTGTTTTCTCTGCGAATGGGATAGTCGTGCAACAGATTCCCACTACATCAAGAAAGGTTGGCCACCTGACAGTCATTGGAGCCTGGGAGGAACAGTGTTCAGCATGCACCACTTGTTGAATCAAGGAAGATTTTGTTAACACCCTTACACATAAAGCTGGGGCTGATGAAGAACTTTGTCAAAGCCATTGACAAAACACAAGCAGCTTTCAAGTACCTCCGTGGAAAATTCCCAAGGTTAAGTGAAGCTAAGATAAAGGAAGGTGACTTTGTTGGTCCTCAGATTCATGAACTTCGAGATGATGCATTTGACCACACTGCGTGGCAAGGAAAAGACGGCATGAAAAGCCTTCCACTTAGTGGCAATACATTTTCTCGGAAACAACAAGGCAGACAACTACAGGTTGTTGGTGGAAAACCTCCTCAAGGCTTACAAAGCCTTGGTTGCAACATGTCACTAAAGAGACATTTTTTGCACTCTCATCTAGATTTTTTTCCACCGAACTGCGGAGCAGTGAGTGACGAGCACGGTGAGCGATTTCACCAGGACATTGCAACAATGGAGAACCGCTATCAGGTCAATTGGAGCCCATCAATGCTGGCAGACTATTGCTGGACAGTGACAGGAGATGCTCCATTTAATGAATACAAGAGACAAGCCAAGAAGTGCTGAGTAGAGACTGAATAGGACTAAACTATGTACAGAATAGTATTTGCCTTTTGTTTCATAATACATTTTAGCTAGATAACCCTTTTGCTGATTTTTAAATTGTTACATAAACAGGAGAGGTGAAATACTATCATGTAAAGCGACCATAAACACAAAAAAAGACCTAGGTTTAAAATTGATGATTAAAACTCTGCTATCTACACAATATACATAGACATAAAATGTAAAAACTTAAATATCTTAGAAACAGAAGCCAATCAGTTGTTTTGTCATATTTGAATTGAGCACATCAAAATACATTCTAAATAGCACATTTGATCTCTGAAGCAGACGACCTCTGAAAAATTGTAGCCCAGTGTAAGCCAAGCAACCCCCTCCCTTGCTTTGTGCTGGGTGCCCAGCTGTGGGCTTGTGTGTGTGTGTGTGTTGGAGGGGGGGGGGGTGTTGTGAGCACACTCCAGTCAGGGAAGGGGTGGAGTTGTCCAAAGGGGCAGGTTGAATCTTTAGCAGAGAATTCCTTTCTCCTTTGTGTTAGCTAAGCGTTGCTGTTAAATGTCAGTCGACGGATGCAGCATTTGAAACAATCTGACTCTAACCCCCCTCCCATCTCTGTTGCTGTAGTTCTCACACCCTCTGCTCTTGTCATGTCACCACAAAGCATGGTGTCTTATTCCCATAGCGTCCTGTAGGTTAGACAGGACTTAAGTTTAGAAGGGGAAAACTGAAGCATAACTTCCCAAACCCCTCATTCCCAGCCCCAACCCAGAGCCCGCATCCCTAGCCGGAGCCCTCACACCCCTGCACCCCAACCCTTTACTCCAGCTCTCAGCCTCTCATCCCCAACCCCACCCCACACACTGCTCCCCCAGACAGAGCCCTTTCACCCCACCCTCTGCTCTACCTCAGACCCCTCCACTCTCCTAAGCCTTCAGCCTCACCCCGCCACACACGATCCATCTGCAGAATGAAGTTTGGAATGAGCACCAATAGACAGGTGAGGTGTCACACCTCACCTCCGTATTGGTGCACTCAGCAAAATTCATTCCGCACACGGACATAGCAAATTAGAGGAAACACTGCTCCTGACATTCAAACTCTCTCTCAGATCTTGAATTTCATACATTGACTCATCAGAAGAAAGTGCTCTCAAGTGAGCTACAGACCAACAGTGGTTCAGTGGAATTATTCAGCAAGTATTTTAGAAGACCTAGAACATTAGAGGAAATCATCACCTGCTAAGAGACAATTAATGGAGAGAAGCAGCAAGATTAATCCCGCACATTGGATCGGCTGTGACTTCTTTGCCTGATTTGAAAAAAGACCAAAAGGACCTGAGTCTCCTCACTCTCAATAGCCCCCTGCTCGGCCAATCACCACTGAGACTCTGAGGGGCAGGAGGCTGAGGGGTCTCACCAGATGTCCCAAAGGACGGCCCAGGTCACCATCACAGGGGATCACTCTCAGATCCAGCCCCACCTCTTGGTGAGGACCGCTGCAATGAGAGCAATACCCCTCCCCTGCCGCACTCCACACACATCCCTCTTCGGTAGAGGGAGGGAAGCTGGGAAAAGGGAAAAAAGAAGCAAGAGAAGAGGGGAAAGGAGGGAGGAAAGAGGAAAAGAGAAACCAAAAAGGACAAACCCCAATGTCCCCAGGGATTCCAACCATCAAAACCTATGGAGGAAATCAAATTCTGCCACCTGAAGCCAGCGCTGTCTGTGCCTAGAATGCTGCCTGCGCCAGGTGGATCAGACTGAACAGGTTCCAAACGTCTCTGAGCCTCTTACCTTCTCAAAGGGAAGTTTTTTTTCAGCACAATCCATGGTAGGAAAGGAGAAAACTCCAGTGTTTCCTCCTCATGCTCACATCCATGAATCTGAATTCTCTCTCAGCCCTCGAGGAGAGACCTCCCGAAGGAGACTTGCGGCAGCAGAGCCGGGGGCTCTCAGAGACAGACCTGGCCCTGCACCTCTGTCCTGCCCGGCTGATGTCGGGGTCTCTCTCTGAGGTCACCCTCCCCACCACCTTTGCCCAATAGGCCGCGGTCCTGCAAAAGGCCTTTGTGATGTCACTGCCACACCCACCCTCCCCTCAAAGCTGATGTCCTGCCCTGGCCAGACTCATTGGGTGTTTGAGTTGTTTTCCTGGATCTGGGGTTGCCAACTTTCTGACCCAACAAAACTGAACACCTCATCCCGCCCCTTCGCAGAGGTCCCGGCCCGCTCAATCCATCTCCCTCCGTCGCCGCTCTCCCCACGCTCACTCACTCGCCCTTTTCATCGGGCTGAGGAGTGCTGGGAGGGTCCTTTTCAACTGGGTGTTGTTGGGACAGACCTGGGAAGGAGGCTGCCTGCCAAACACCTTTGAGAGGTGCCGTCCCTCCCTGTCAGAAAATCATCTCCTCCTTCACTTCAGTGACGGCCTCAATTGTTCCTTATCCCAGCAGTGAGGGGTATGGGGTTGTTAAGGTAGACAATTGGGGAGGGGTTTCTTTGGTGAACAGTAAGGGGGTTTCAATAGTGGGGTACAACACAGTAGGATACAATACAGTGGGTAATCAGTTAACACTGAGGTATAAATGTAACAGGTAGCTAGCGATTTCTATGTAAAAAGGTGTGTCACAGCAGCATATAACCAACTAACAGTTATGGGTAAAATGTGTTAAATAACAAACAATTTCAGGTAAAATGTGTCACAGTGGTGTAAATGTAGAATGTGAGGGGTATCAGAGAGGAAGAAAGTAACCAATGGGGTTTTATGCTAGAGATTTAAACTTAGTGAGACAGAACAAACAGGCTGCAAGCTTAAGCAGCAGAGAGAGTGTAACAAGGTAAAAGACACAGAGAAGCTGGGCGGGGGGGATGTTTGCAGTGGGAAGACAGACAATTACAATTATACAGAACACAGCAAAATCTGATCTATGAGCTAACTTAACCAAGACTACACAAATTAAAACACAATGCAACAATTCTCTAAGCCTAACTTACAAAGTATAATGCTAAACTTAACTTAATGGGTGCACCTTATGCTAAGGATAGTTCCAGAGGGCTGAGTGGTGTGTGTCCAGGACACAGCTCCAAAGAGGGGGGGCGGTGACTGCAGCAGTGGATACAGCTGAAAACAGTCCAAGGCAAAGCCCACAGGAGCAGAACTTAGCAGCAGCACAAACTTATTTTCAGTGGCAGAGTGCCACGGGGTTTAAGAGAGAGGTTTTAAAACACAGACCAAGGTTTAGCTTGAGTCTGTGTGCTGGGGAGACAGAGCCAGCAGCCAGGATGCGGGGGGGTTGTTTGTAAGAGAGGTTTTAGGACACAGACCAAGGTTTAGCTTGAGTCTGTGTGCTGGGGAGACAGAGCCAGCAGCTAAAATAATAAAATAAAAGTATAGAAAGTCTCACAGAGGGATTCTTACCATCCCCCAAGGCAGCAGCAGAGGCAGAAACAGCAAGCACATCAGAAGGCTCGGTACAGTCTTGATAATCAGGAGATCTCTCAGGCAGCAATTTGTTCTTCGTGGGGGGGGGGGTTAAAAACGGGGATACGCTCAAAAATAAAACGAGAGCAGAGAAAGGACCCCCAGAACCCCTGGTTGATCAGACCAGGCAGCAATGCAAGAACCTTTCTGAAGTCTGTTCAAAAAATGTCTGTTTTTAAAGGCAAACCCTGGCAGCTTCCCGCCAGTTACTCTGATTGCCTCCCTCTTACAGGGAGGAGGGAGGCAGAGAAAAACTGCAGGCAGCCACAGAGGCATGTTTGGACTAGCCCTGAGCCCAGAGGTATGACTCATGCCCAGGATCCTAAAAACACAATAGGTCTTGCAGCTCTGGACAGTGGCCACCCTACACCAAGCCCAGGTTTTAACAAGGTGATACCAGGACTAACCCTTTGAACAGGGCAGTGGTCCCACTTAGCATAAGTGGCCATCCCTTTGAGAAGGGCAATGGCTCTGGTTAGACAACTTAAGGGGCCCTCCCTTTGAGAAGGGCAGAGGCCCTGGTAAACAACTTAACAGCCAGGAGGGGCGGCCATAGAGGAGAACAAGAACAAAATGGAGTAAGGGGACAGCTTTAAGAAACAAAATGGAGCTGTAACAGACAGGATATATTACAGGGGTAACAGTGTAATGGAGGACATGGCAGGGGCAGTGGCAACAAGGTGCCTTTGGTACTTGTCATTTAAAATCCAATTAGGAGGGCAATACATGCTGAAGGATTTATCCAAAACACAGGGCACAGCCTGTAAAATAAACCCCAACATCCAATCAATACCACATTCCCAAGCATGGGTCCCACAAATTTCTTCCTGCTAGTGTATAATTCTTTGTTTCTCCACCAGGCTGAGTTCTTAATGTCCTTTCTAGTCAGGAATTCCTGGACTTTGGCAATTTCGGTGGAGCAAGTGTCCCTTCTTTTCCCGAAACAATCGTGGTAGGGCATCCTACAGGGGAGAGGTTACCAGCACATCACCCTGTCATGGTTTTGCTTCTTGAAGAAAAATCCAAAGGCACAGTAGGTCTGTCAGTGGACAAGGGAGAGGTTACTAGCACTTCACCTTGTCCTTTTCCCTGCTGTCCAGAAGGCACAGCAAAGCTAGAAGGAGAAATAGGCCAATCATCAGTAGGAGAATCCTCCCAAGGTGGAGGGGTCTTTTTGCAGTGAGAATCATGGGTCCAGGCAGGTAGTCCTTGGCACTTCATGGAAGTGTTGGTGGTTAACAGGACTCAGAAAGGGCCTTTCCAGTGTGGAGCCAGAGCAGTCTTTCGCTGATGGACCTTTACATAGATCCAGGCTCCTGGTTCCAAGGAGTGGCAGGGCTGCTAGGGTCTTTGGGCAGCGCTTTACTTGTGAGAAAAGAAACCTAACTCATTTCATTGATGCCTGGCAGTGTTTTGCAGATCTCATAGCTGCTTGGGCACATTCAAGCCCCACCTTTTCTTGGTTTTCAGCTAAGTCTTAGCTGCGAGCAGTGTCCTTGAATGGGGCCAATGTCTTATCTTTAGACTGAGCATACTAGCTATTTTTTTCCCCCAGTTAATTTGTTCTGTTCTTTTTCCTTCTCCCCTTCTTGGCTTCTTTTAACCTACAAAGGAAACTTCCACTCTTCACTCATACACCTTTTCCCAACAATGAACACATAAACATTGCCACTATACAGTACATTAGTCTTATTATTCAATGTATGCCACATATACCCTTCCAGTAAAATAACTTTATTACAGAGCTTTGGAGCAACAAGCCAGGACAAGCACACCCACTTTGAGGAGTCCACTCAGTACAACCTCTTGTGTCCAATGGCTTCCCACCCTCCCCAGCCCTCTGGCTAGAAATCTGAGGTAGCCAGAAGGATCCCATGTGCAATATGGGGAGTGGGTTAACTTTTCATGTCCTTGCTTCCAACGACTGTTGGTATGCAAATTTTAACAAGAATTTTTCCAGTTAAAAGATCTGGCCAATGAAGTTTCTTTTTCTTACTTAAGTAAATGTATTAGACTTTAGTATATCACGTTCTCCTGATTTATCCAAACACTTTGTATTCCAAAACTCCACCAGAGAGTTTGCCTGTCCCAAGTCAGGTTAAAGGAGGAGGGTTGGGCGTGGGGCTAGCAACTCCACCCTGTAAAAATCAGCTTGCTACAGAAACGCCAACAATAGAGTTAACAGAGACTTTTAGCCTGGAAAAAGAAGGGTCTTCAACTCGAAGATGCATGACGCTGGGTGGTGAAAGCCGCGAGGAAGCCACTAAGCCGATCACCCTTCTTGCAGCCAGGAGGATTACCATCGGCACATGGAATGTGAGGACCATGTACGAGTCAGGAAAGACGGCGCAGGTTGCAGCAGAGATGAGGAGCAACAACCTGACCCTACTAGGCATTAGCGAGACAAGATGGACGCAAGCTGGACAGAGACGACTGTTGACAGGAGAGCTGTTGCTGTATTCAGGACATGAAGAGAGCGACGCACACTACACACAGGGAGTAGGCTTCATGTTGTCCAAGCAGGCACAGAGAGCACTGATTGGTTGGGAGGCACATGGTCCCAGGATCATCACAGCATCCTTCAGAACTAAAATGAAGAGGATTAAGATGAATGTTGTTCAGTGCTACGCTCCAACCAATGACAGTGAAGAGGAGGACAAAGACTACTTTTACAACAGACTCCAGAAAATATTAGAGACTCTCCCAGACAAAGACATTACCATCCTTATGGGAGACTTTAATGCCAAAATTGGACCTGATAACACCGGATACGAACAAGTCATGGGGACCCATGCTCTGGGAGAGATGAGTGAGAATGGAGAGAGATTTGTGGATCTGTGTGCACTTAACAATCTGGTCATAGGAGGCAGCATCTTTCCTCACAAGTGGATCCACAAGAGTACCTGGGTATCGCCAGCAGGCATGACAGAAAACCAGATCGACCATGTCTGCATTAGCAAGAAGTTCAGAAGATCCTTGCAGGACGTTAGAGTTAGAAGAGGAGCAGACGTGGCGTCCGACCATCACTTAGTGGTGGCCAGATTGAAGCTGAAGCTGAAGAAGAACTGGATAGACGCGTCAGACAGAAGAGCGAAGTACAACGTCAACCTTCTGAAGGACCATAAGACCAAGGAAGATTTTGGATTGACGCTGAAGAATAAGTTTTCAGTACTACAGGATCGGTCTGAGGAAGAGGAAGACAGTGTACTCAACAGATGGCAGAAAGTGAGAGACACACTTAGGTCAGCATGCCAGGAAGTGCTTGGAATTAAGAAACACCAGCAGAAAGAGTGGATCACAGCAGAGTCCTTGACAAAGATAGAAGACAGAAAGAAGAAGAAGGCAGCAGTCAACAACAGCAGGACTAGAGCAGCAAAGGCCAAAACTCAAAAAGAGTATGCTGAAGCCCACAGAGCAGTGAAGAGGAATATTAGGAAGGACAAGAGAGATTATGTGGATGGACTGGCAGCAGAAGCAGAGCAGGCAGCATACAGCGGTAACATGAAACAGCTGTACGATACTACCAAGCGACTGTCTGGAAAGTTCAGCAAGCCAGAACGTCCCGTTAAAGACAAGCAGGGAAAGTCTATAACAGGAATAGAACTACAGATGAACAGATGGGCGGAGCACTTTGAGGAACTCCTGAACAGACCAGCACCACCAAATCCACCAGACATCGACCCAGCCAACGAGGACCTCCCAATCAATTGCGATAAACCAACCAGAGACGAGATCAGAAAAGCCATCACCATGATGAAGAACAGGAAGGCGGCTGGACCTGACGATATCCCAGCAGAGGCCCTGAAAGCAGACCTGGATGCCTCAGTGGAAATGCTGTACCCCTCTTTGAGAAAATATGGGAAGAAGAAGTGATTCCGGCTGACTGGAAAGAGGGATATCTCATCAAAATCCCCAAGAAAGGAGACCTCAGCAACTGTGCCAACTATAGAGGAATCACACTCCTGTCGGTGCCAGGAAGGTCTTCAACCGAGTCCTCTTAGAGAGAATGAAGGATGCCGTCGATCCACAGCTACGAGATGAACAGGCAGGTTTCCGGAAGAACAGATCATGCACGGACCAGATAGCAACGCTCCGCATCATAGTCGAGCAGTCTATGGAGTGGAACTCCTCGTTGTACATCAACTTTGTTGACTATGAGAAAGCATTCGATAGCGTGGATCGAGAGACCCTCTGGAAGCTCCTTCGGCACTATGGCATCCCAGCAAAGGTGGTCAACCTGATCAAGAATTCATACGACGGCATACACTGTAGAGTGATCCATGGAGGGCAGCTCACAAACAGCTTCCAGGTGCAAACCGAGTCAGACAAGGATGCTTGTTGTCACCACTTCTCTTTCTTCTCGTCATCGATTGGATTATGAAGACATCCACTTACAAGCGTAGGAATGGAATCCAATGGTCATTGTGGACCCAGCTTGATGACCTGGACTTTGCCGACGACCTTGCACTCCTTTCGCACAGTAAACAGCAGATGCAAGAGAAGACCAACGTAGTGGCAGCCACGTCATCACAGGTTGGCCTCAACATCCACAAGGACAAGACCAAGATCCTTAGGATCAATTCCATCAGCAACGACCCAGTCACACTGAATGGAAGCCCCCTGGAAGAAGTACAGTCCTTCACCTACCTAGGTAGCATCATCGACCAGCAGGGTGGCACAGACGCAGACATCAAAGTAAGGATTGGTAAGGCAAGAGCAGCCTTCTTACAGCTCAAGAACATCTGGAGCTCCAGAGAGCTGTCTTTGGCAATAAAGATTCGACTGTTCAACTCCAACGTGAAATCAGTCTTACTGTATGGAGCTGAAACCTGGAGGACAACCAAAACAACCACCAGGAAGATCCAGACCTTCATTAATAGCTGCCTCAGAAGGATTCTCCAGATCCGCTGGCCAGACCCCATCAGTAACATCCACCTCTTGGAGAGGACCCATCAACTCCCAGCAGAGGAAGAAATTAGAAGGAGAAGGTGGGGCTGATAGGACATACACTACGCAAGCAGCCAACCAACATCACCAGACAGGCACTGCAGTGGAACCCCAAGGCAAGCGGAAAAGAGGCCGCCAAGAAATACCTGGCGACGCGACCTTCAGGTTGATAGCAAAAATGGGCTATACCTGGAACCAGCTAGAGCGAATGGCCCAGGATAGAAGACTATGGAGATCTGTTGTTATGCCCATACCCCGGTTGGGGTGACGGGCATGAATGAATGAATGAATTTGTATTCCAAGTTGAATAAAACAAGTATCTGCTTTTTTTTATTTAACCCTCCTGTTTGATTTTAAACTAGACTATTTGATGAAAATATTAAACACAGCAATTCTGGCCACGAGACAAACCCCACAAGACAGGACATAGAACACAGAACATAATTCCTATTGTGCCAGTAAATGCATGGTACGTTGAATGCTGTTCAGCTGGCAGCAGTTTTCTCTGATTATCTGAAAGACAAAAAAAACAGAGGTCTACCCTTCTGGGCAGTCAGTCATTGCTTAAAAGATACAAATACCCTTGTTGATTTCAGGCAAAAGAGGGGAATTACCCTGTATTTTCTTGTATATGTTTCATAGGCAGCCCAGGTTTCAGTGGCTTCTACCTTATCAGTTAGCTAATTTGCATTAATGGAGATGCTTTCTGGCTTGCTTCTGGATCCAAAGCTATTCACAGCTTAAAGATTCTTACCTTAAAAGGGACATAATTAACTTTACCAGAATTTTGATTGCTTTTTACTTTTAACTCCTGCTTTCAAACACTGAAAGAAAATATCACTACTTATAGTGGCCCCTTAGAGCCTAATAGGGTTTTAATTACATAGCACTATATACATTTCTTTAGCTAATTTGACTACATTGTTCATAGCCAAATAATTGCAATCAAATAATTTCTTGCCTGGATTTATTTACAAACATTTCAAAGACACCAAGAACTTTCCTCTTTAGCATTTTTACAAAGTTCAACTGCTGTTCCTCTAGCAACTACAGAGTTAACTTCTCACTTCTTCCTTAAATCACTTGCTTGTCTCCCAACAGCCAATTTTATCAACTCACATCACCATTTCAAGTATCATTTTCAAGTATTTCTCTTCCATTTTGGTGGCAAAGCCCACCAAACATCTCATTGAGATGGACGTGTTCCCAGGGAATGTCTCAATTACAAAGAATCAACATTTCCCAGCTGAAATAAATGTTCTGCTGGAAAACTTTCTTCTTTTTTTTAGTTCGAAAGGACTTTTGGCTTCAAATTTTATTTTATTTTTAGACTGTGGCTTTTATGTTTTGTGGCACACAAGCAGACAAGTTAGAGAAAATATAAAATACTGTTGCTGAAAGTTTGCAATATCTTGTCAATTTGTTTATTAAGACCAGAACAACAGTACATAGGAACCCCAAAATCAGAGGGAGAGAACATAGGCTACTGTCTATAACAGAGAGGCACAACTCACTGGGTACCTGCTGATTGACTGCTGCTAAGTCCCAATTTTGTTCTGCCTTACTGAGCTGCCTAGCATGCAAGCACTTACAGAAACCCTTCCCAACATGTAAAGTCACAGTATTCAATTTTAACACAACTGCAAATACACCAGAGCATCAATGGAATAAAATTGTCAGACACATAGAAAAACATAAACTCTTGAGCAATAGTCAACATGGTTTCTGTAAAGGGAAATCGTGTCTTACTAATCTATTAGAGTTCTTTGAAGGGGTCAACAAATGTGGACAAGGGGGATCAGGTGGACATAGTGTACTTAGATTTCCAGAAAGCCTTTGACAAGGTCCCTCACCAAAGGCTCTTATGTAAATTAAGCTGTCATGGGATAAAAGGAAAGGTCCTTTCATGGATTGAGAGCTAGGTAATAATTGGAGATATACCAATCTCCTAGAACTGGAGGGACCTTGAAAGGTCATCAAGTCCAGCCCCCTGCCTTCACTAGCAGGACCAATTTTTGCCCTAGATTCCTAAGTGGCCTCCTCAAGGATTGAGCTCACAACCCTGAGTTTAGCAGGCCAATGCTCAAACCACGGAGCTATCCTCCCCTGGTTAAAGGACAGGGAACAAAGGGTAGGAATTAATGGTCAATTCTCAGAATGGAGAGGGGTAACTAGTGGTGTTCCCCAAGGGTCAGTCCTAGGACCAATCCTATTCAATTTATTCATAAATGATCTGGAGAAAGGGGTAAACAGTGAGGTGGCAAAGTTTGCAGATGATACTAAACTACTCAAGATAGTTAAGACTAAAGCAGATTGTGAAGAACTTCAAAAAGCTCTCACAAAACTAAGTGATTGGGCAACAAAATGGCAAATGAAATTTAATGTGGATAAATGTAAAGTAATGCACATTGGAAAAAATAACCCCAACTATACATACAACATGATGGGGGCTAATTTAGCTACAACGAGTCAGGAAAAAGATCTTGGAGTTATCGTGATAGTTCTCTGAAGATGTCCACGCAGAGTGCAGAGGCGGTCAAAAAGCAAACAGGATGTTAGGAATCATTAAAAAGGGGATAGAGAATAAGACTGAGAATATATTATTGCCCTTATATAAATCCATGGTACGCCCACACCTCGAATACTGTGTACAGATGTGGTCTCCTCACCTCAAAAAAGATATTCTAGCACTAGAAAAGGTTCAGAAAAGAGCAACTAAAATGATTAGGGGTTTAGAGAGGGTCCCATATGAGGAAAGATTAAAGAGGCTAGGACTCTTCAGTTTGGAAAAGAGAAGACTAAGGGGGGACATGATAGAGTTATATAAAATCATGAGTGATGTTGAGAAAGTGGATAAGGAAAAGTTATTTACTTATTCCCATAATACAAGAACTAGGGGGTCACCAAATGAAATTAATAGGCAGCAGGTTTAAAACAAATAAAAGGAAGTTCTTCTTCACGCAGTGTACAGTCAACTTGTGGAACTCCTTACCTGAGGAGGTTGTGAAGGCTAGGACTATAACAATGTTTAAAAGGGGACTGGATAAATTCATGGTGGCTAAGTCCATAAATGGCTATTAGCCAGGATGGGTAAGAATGGTGTCCCTAGCCTCTGTGTGTCAGAGGATGGAGATGGATGGCAGGAGAGAGATCACTTGATCATTGCCTGTTAGGTTCACTCCTCAGGGGCACCTGGCATTGGCCACTGTCGGTAGACAGATACTGGGCTAGATGGACCTTTGGTCTGACCTGCACGGCCTTTCTTATGTTCTTAACATTTTCTGTTGTACAAGGTCTCTCCTTTTTTGGAACCCTTGTTTCTAAAAAAGCCATGCGAGACTTGAATCAAATTTCAGTGACTAATTATCATGTGTGTGGCATCATCATTAATGCGTGTTCTATGTAGTTAGGTTATTGTCTTCTTTAGGAAATTTGGGGAAACAGGAGCCCTGGGAAACCCTGTTCCCCTCATACACACTGCACATTTGCTGCTACCTGGTGCTGGCTGAGCAGTAGCATTGTGACATCAGAGAGGATCCACCACTCAGCACCCGTCCCTCCCGTTCATTTGCAGCCCAGCTCAGCCCCGGTCCCTTTCGCCAGGTGGGGCCGGGCAGCTCCCCTGCGCTGCGATCCAGCACCGGGCACCGCGGAGCACCGGGCAGGCTGTGCAGGGTGGGGAGGGATACTCGCATTGCTGACACCTGCCTGCCTCAGGGCTTTCTCCTGCCCGCCGCGAGGATCGCCAGGGAGGGCAGCAGCGTGCCGCTGAGAGCCGTGTCCAATTGGCCGGGTGGCTGCCTGCAGACAGCACGGGGGAGAGAACCAGACAGCCCTGTAACGCCGCCGCTGCTCGGGACCCGGATCCACGCTGCTGTGCCACCGAGACCCATCAAGTGCCACGGGAGCGGGGGACACCCCCCCCACCCCATGGAAGTGTCAGGGGCTGCTCGGGCTGGGAGCCCGGCGGAGAGTCCAGCTGGGGAGAGGCTCAATGGGGGGGGGGAAACGTTGCACCAAAAATATGGACAAGTTGCAAGACAAAATCCCTTTAATTACAGCTCGGCCGGGCCCCTCCGGAGCGGGGGGGCGGGGCCAGCCGCGGTCCCGCCGAGGGGCAGCAGCAGCAGCAGCAGCAGGGGGGGGCGGCGCGATACGGCTCCCGGGATTCCTGCTCGCGCCGCTGCCGGGGAGCCGCTGCTGCGAGCTGGTGCGCGGGGGGTGGAGGGGGGGGTGTCCTCGCGGGCGGGGCTCGCGCCCAGAGCGCTGACACTGTCCGTTCGGAACTGTGACACCGCCCCACTTGTGACGTCACCGCCCTCTGCCCCCCCCGCCCAACCAGCGTGGTCACCCGGGCTCCGCCCACTGTCACCGCGGCAACCACCAAAACAAACGTTCTCGGCACACGTGGGGCAGGGAGGGGGGTAAGGATGGGCCGTGACGCAAACAAAGCAGCTGGCTGGCAGCGCGCGGCAATGACGTCAGCGAGGAGGAGTCCGCGACGCAGGGCGGGGGATGGTGGACGGGACGGAGGGGACGGAGGGGCAGGGACGGATGGAGACGGGACGGGAGGGAGGACAGGGCTGGGGGGATGCAGGGACGGGACGGAGGGGACGAAGGGACTGGGACGGATGGAGACGGGACGGGACGGAGGACAGGGCTGGGGGGATGCAGGGACGGGACGGAGGGGACGAAGGGGGCAGGGACGGATGGAGACGGGACGGGACAGAGGACAGGGCTGGGGGGATGCAGGGACGGGACGGAGGGGACGAAGGGGGCAGGGACGGATGGAGACGGGACGGGACGGAGGACAGGGCTGGGGGATGCAGGGACGGGACGGAGGGGACGAAGGGGGCAGGGACGGATGGACAGAGGGGACGGGACAGAGGACAAGGATGGAGAGACGCAGGGAAGGGAGTGAAGGATGGACGGAGCGGGAGGGTGACCAGATCGCAAGCGTGAACTATCAGGCCACGTTGGTGGAGCTGGGGGGGAGACAGACAGACACAGGTGCGCAGCCCCGTTGGGAGGCAGAGGCACACTGGTCCGCCTGGCCGTGTGCTACCAGCGTGCCCTTTCCTATGTGCCCTAAGGCATTCCTATGTTATTCCATAACATTCCTATGTGCCATAACATTCTTATGTGCTGAATAAGAGCACATAACATTCCTGTGTTCCTCCCAACACCAGGAGGGGTGTGTGTGTTCCCTTTCCTATTCTTATTTGCTGATCAGTACTGTGGTATCAGAACTGAAACTGAAAAGGTAGCAGGCAGGACTATGCACAAAGAGAAAAGGGATGTAGACCTGCCCTTTGTACTCCTGCAGGACCTGTGGTCACAGGCCCTTCCTAATTTGGGGGGAACCAAGGAATATAAAAAGTAATCTCTTGTAAATTGAACCAATGTTGTCTGACTGCTAGAGTTGGAATCTTGATACTAATTTTTCCTAATGATTGTAAGTTATTTACAGTCACCTGGCTGGCCTTTGAGGACTGACAAATCACAGCCAGAAGCTCTTTGATTTTTGGGAAGGCCCCAGATCATTTTGCAGCTGGAGTGGGCAGCACCACTCAGGCTACCGTTGATACATTAGGACCATCACAAGTTCTTCTGCTGAGCATCCAGCATGACGTTTGACCACAAAAAGGGGCAGACAAATAGAAGAGGCAATATAGTATGTAGTGGGCTCAGGGATGAGAACAAAGGACTAATCCTAGCGTTGACACTGGCTCCCACTGTGGCCCTGGTCAAATCACATAGGCCAAAATTTCCATACTTGAGTGCCTATAGTTATGTACCTAAATCATTGACTTTAATAGGGTATTAGAGCAGTGGAAGCTACTCCAGCCATTGATCTTTTCCCATTTTGCATACTGAGGAGGGAGAGTGCTTCCTTGTGTCCCCTTGCAAGGATTCCCAGCACCCACGAGTTACTCATGTGGGTATTGAACATAAAATTTTCTACCATGCAAAAATACATTTTGTTTTCAAACAATCCAAGGACTTAGTTGACACGGAGAATTTTTTTAGAAAAAGGGCAAAATAGCTTGACATTTCAAAAGAAATCACTGTTTAATTTTCTTTATAGTTCAAACATTATTTTAAAGGCGTTGAACTCAGATGTTCCTGAGGTTTAACAATGACTTGTATACATAGCTCCCAGAATGGAACCTGTGCAAACAAAAATAAACAATAATAGTGTCTTTTAAATTCACGGTATTTTTAAAGACACACAGAGGAGAATCAGCCAGGCTGATTCATTGTATTTTCCCTGTGCTGATGAAGGAATTAGAGACAATAACAGAGCTTGACAAAACCAGCTAAAGCCACCAAACCAACTGGAGGGTTAAATCTATCAATCAGCAGTAAATATGAAATATAGGGGAGTGGGATCAGGCGATGCCCTGGGAGAAGCCCAGAGAACTCCTCTTCCCAAATGTCAGAAGAGGGAAGGTGCTGGGATTTTTATCCGAATGCCCTCCTGAGTCCTATTTAGAGATTCAGGTTCTTTAACATTATAGCTGTCCCAAGTTTGCATAGTGCAATGCTTGAATTTACATGAAGAGAAAGTAGAGAGTAAGTAGTAAAGTTCTTCCAATTTTAAACTAGATGTATATTAAATTAAATCTGTGCTAATTAATCAGATGCATAAAGAGTATTTAAGACAACAGCTCAGCCCCTCTCACCCACCCTCTCTCCATCACCATTGTCAACTTTCTCTGGATGTGTTTTTATGGATAAACTGAACTGATCTGACTGGCTGAATCAAACAATAAGTTGTTCTAAACGAATCACGATGCTTCAGGTCAATAACTGTTTGGGAAACATCTGTTACGTTACTGCTTCAACATTCAGCTGAGAAAATTATTAGATATATATTCTGATAATTTGAACAGAAACAAAGTCATCGTAACAGAACATTGAGAGAGGATCAAAGCCTTAGGTTTTGAAAATAAATATCACACGTCAACATTTTTTCCATAAATGCTTCGCAGCGGAGACCATTATCCTAAGATAACATTCTCCAGCAGAGAGATGATCTCTTAATTAGAGCAATATGTAAACTACTTTAGGATGCTTGATATAAATCCTGCAAACTGATTCATTGATACTTTTACTAAGATGAATTTTGATATCATGGGATGAAATCCTGCCCTATTGTAGTTTATAGAACGAGGAGTACTCGTGTCACCTTAGAGACTAACACATTTATTTGGGCATAAGCTTTCATGGGCTAAAACCCACTTCATCTGATGCATGCAGTGGAAAATACAGTAAGAAGATATATATACAGAGAACATGAAAAAATGGGGGTTGCCATACCAACTCTAACAAGATTAATCAATTAAGGTGGGATATTATCAGCAGGAGAAAAAAAAAACTTTTTGTAGTGATAATCAGGATAGCAAACAGTTGACAAGAAGGTGTGAGTAACACTAGGGGAAAAATTAGCATGGGGAAATTTTTTTGGAAAAGTTATTTTGTTGAAGAATTGCGACTTTTGGGTCTGTAATCAAGCGTCTAGGGAGGTTGAAGTGTTCTCCGACTGGTTTTTGAATGTTATAATTCTTGACGTCTGATTTGTGTCCTTTTATTCTTTTATGTAGAGACTGTCTGGGTTGGCCAATGTATATGGCAGAGGGGCATTGCTGGCACATGATGGCATATATCACGTTGGTAGATGTGCAGGTGAAGGAGCACCTGATGGTGGGGCTGATGTGATTAGGTCCTATGATGGTGTCCCCTGAATAGATATGTGGACTGAGTTGGCAACTGGCTTTGTTGCAAGGATAGGTTCCTTGGTTATTATTGTTGTTGTGTGGTGTGTGCTTGCTTCAGGTTGGGGGGCTGTCTGTAAGCGAGGACTGTCCTGTCTCCCAAGGTCTGCGAGAGTGAGGGATCATCCTTCAGGATAGGTTGTAGATCCTTGATGATGCGCTGGAGAGGTTTTAGTTGGGGGCTGAAGGTGACGGCTAGTGGCGTTCTGTTATTTTCTTTGTTGGGCCTGTCCTGTGGTAGGTCACTTCAGGGTACTCTTCTGGCTCTGGAACACCTGGCATTGGCCACTGTCGGTAGACAGATACTGGGCTAGATGGACCTTTGGTCTGAGCCGGTACGGCCGTTCTTATGTTCTTATACTTGGGGAAAATGACTAGCAACCTGGCTACCATGGCATGAGCTACCTTTGACAACTGATTGCCTCCTTATTACCAGAACATCATTACAGAAAGGAAGCTTGTAATGAAACAGGGCCAGATGTGGATAGCCGATAGCCTCCTGCTGTGCTCATTTGGGTTTGTATTGTAGTACGGTGCAGTGTTTCTTTACAAAGGGCAATTGTTTGCTACTTTCCTTAGTAGGGACTAGGTGAAAATAAGATGAAAAATTCCAGCTTTTTGTTGGATATTGTTTATCTGCTCCTTGCACATTCAGGGTAATAGCTTAGAACTTTCACGAAACTGAAGTTGCATAAAATGAGTTTTGTTTTAATACAGTTTAATTTAATTACTTTCAATTATCTGATAAACACAGCATTGAGTGGTGAAAAAGGGACTGTCACAAAGATAAGAATGGCAATAAAATATATACTGAAAACAACAGATGAGTAAGAGCTTCATTGTTTAAATAGTACATAGAAAGAAAAAACTATTATATATTAAGAAAAAAATAGAGAAATTAACAAACCAAAAAAACCTTCATTTAACGTTACTTACGTTTGCTTTCATCAATAAAATAAACCATAAAATAATTAGGAAATACAAAGTCAAAATTTTCAAAAACGATTAAAAGATTACGAAATTTTATGTTCTCTTGTTAGCAAATGTCCAAATAAGTGTTGCCCTGGGCACCCTTAATTCAGTCCTCTTGTGCATTTCCATGATGATGCAGACTTTCATTATCTGATCCCAGGAAGAAGATCAGCAGGAAGAAATGGAATAAGAGGAAAGAGAAGATGAGAAAAGAGGAAAGGAGGAAGAGGGAAGCCCAAAAGGACAAATTTCAAACACCCGCAGCGAGTCACAGATTCATAAATTCCAAGGCCGAAAGGAACCACTCTGGTCTGACTTTCTATTTAACATCGGCCATTGAATTTCCCTGAAAATAATTCCCACAGAAATTAAAGCAGATTGTTTAGAAAATCACACAATCTTGATTTATTTTAAAAAAGGCCAGTTGTGGAGGATCCAGCACAACCCTTGGTGTATGGCTCCAAACCCTGAGGTTAAAAATGCGCTTTCTCTCTAGTGTGAATTGGTCTAGGCTTCAACTTTCAGCCATTGTCTGCTCTTAACCTTTATCTGCTAAAGTGAAGAGCTCATTAGTAAATATTTCTTCCCTTAGGCTCACCGCTTAACCTTCTCTTTGAATGAGCTCCTGTACTCTGTCAGCACAAGGAGTGTTTGCTAATCCTTTCATCATTCATGTGGCTCTTCTGTGAACCCTGTCCAATGTGAGAGCATCTGTCTCAAACTGTGGACACCAGAAGTGGACACAATTTTCCAGGAGTGGTTGCACCAGTGCTCAGTACACAAATATGGAACCTCTCTATTTCTACTTGAGATTCTGCTCTTGTATGGCTCCAAGAGTCACATTTGCCCTTTGGCCACTGGGAACTCATGGGGAGCTGATTATCCCCATGACCCCAAGTCTTTTCAGAGTTGGTGGTTCCCAGGTTTGAATCCTCTATCTTGTACACAGAGCCTATATTTTGTCTTACTTTCTACACAGGTGATGACTTCTTTCGACAAAATCTAAACACAGAAATGAAAAAACTCACAAAGAATCTCCTCCCACCAATCCCTTGGTCCTCACAGAGAGACAGCAAAGATGGAGGCTTGCTGCAACCAGGCTACAGGGGTCTCCGAGCTTCCCCCTGCCCCATCCCTGTCCTGCCTGGCTGTTGTCAAGGGAGCTCTGTGAGGTCACATCCGCCTCATCGTCTTTGCCCAATAGGCTGAATTCCTGCCAAAGGCCTTTGTGAAGTCACTGCCACACTCACCTTCCCTTGCAGGCCTGATGTCTGCCCCTGGCCAGCCCGGTTCGATGTTTGAGTTGCACCCCAAGATCTCCCCACTTGGTCATTATTGATTCTGGGGAGCAAGCAGGCTACCCAGTAAAACAGCAGAGTCTGTTCCTCACCCCACAATGAGTTTTTCACAGAGGTGTCAGTTGAGAAAAAATTTGATGGCCTAATCCGGCCTCTATTTCTCAGGCTATGAAATTTCACACACTTAGCACCATATTAAGCCCAATCGCTTGTAGGAATTCACTAAAAGGCACTTTCCAGAATGACAACAAGTTGTGATGTGAGGATAGCTGGAAACAGAGAATCCACCTTTCCCTAGCTAATTTGTTCCAGTGGCTAGTGTCTCTCACTGTCAAAAATGTGTGCCTTACATTTAATTTGAATTTCTCAGGCTTCAGCTGACAGCCATTGGTTCTTGTTGTGCCTTTCTTGGCTAGATTGAATTAGCCCTGCCCCATGAAATCCGATCTCCCCATCCTGCTGGGAGCCCCTCAGGCAGGAGCACCCCAGTGGGTGCCTCCTAGCTGTTTGTCTTCTGGATTTGGGACAGGACTTCCCCTGTATGGATGCTCTCCGTAGGGATATCAGATGCACCTCCAGAGGCAGTGCAGAAGCAAGTGCACTGCATCAGCCTGTCATTGGGATCAGGGCTTTGGCCTTGGCAGCTTCTGCTTCAGCCACATCTCTGGGTGCCCAGGCTCAGGGCTTCTGACCCGTGTGGCCACCTCCACATTTGGGAATGTCTTGTAGTTTCAGAACGGTTGGTGGCTCCTTCCCTCCAAGCCCAGGTCTGAAGGCAGGACGGCAGTGAGGGTGGCAAGGCTGTGACTCTCCTACAACAACCTTTGAACTCTTCCACTCTTCCATTTTGGTGGGGAAGCCCACCAAACAACATCTCATTGAGATGGACGTGTTCCCAGGGAATGTCTCAATTACAAGGAATCAACATTTCCCAGCTGAAATAAATGTTGTGCTGGAAAACTTTCTTTTTTTTTTCCTTTCGAAAGGACTTTTGGCTTCAGATTTTTTTTTTTTTTTAGACTGTGGCTTTTCTGTTTTGTGGCACACAAGCAGACAAGTTAGAGAAAACATAAAATATTCTTGCTGAAAGTTTGCAATATCTTGTCAATTTGTTTATTAAGACCAGAACAATAGCACATAAGAACCCAAAAATCAGAGGGAGAGAACATAGGCTACTGCCTATAACAGAGAGGCACAACTCACTGGGTACCTGCTGACTGACTGGTGCTAAGTCCCAAGTTTGTTCTGCCTTACTGAGCTGCCTAGCATGCAAGCACGTACAGAAACGCTGCCCAACATGTAACGTCACAGTATTCAATTTTAACACAACTGCAAATACATCAGAGCATCAACATTTTCTGTTTTACAAGGTCTCTCCTTTTTTGGAACCCTTGTTTCTAAAAAAGCCATGCGAGACTTGAATCAAATTTCAGAGACTAATTATCATGTGTGTGGCATCATCATTAATGCCTGTTCTATGTAGTTAGGTTATTGTCTTCTTTAGGAAATTTGGGGAAACAGGAGCCCTGGGAAACCCTCCTCCTCATACACACTGCACATTTGCTGCTACCTGGTGCTGGCTGAGCAGTAGCATTGTGAGATCAGAGAGGATCCACCACTCAGCACCTGTCCCTCCAGTTCATTTGCATACTTATGGAGAATGAATAGCAACCTGGCTACCATGGCAAGAGCTACCTTTGATGACTGATTGCCCCTTATTACCAGAGCATCATTACAGAAAGGAAGTTTGTAAAGAAACAGGGCCAGATGTGGATAGCCGCGATAGCCTCCTGCTGTGCTCATTTGAGTTTGTACTGTAGTAGGGTGCAGTGTTTCGTTACAAAGGGCAATTGTTTGCTACTTTCCTTAGTAAGGACTAGGTGAAAATAAGATGAAAAATTCCAGCTCTTTTTCTTGGATATTGTTTATCTGCTCCTTGCACATTCAGGGTTATAGCTTAGAACTTTAGCGGAAACTGAAGTTGCATAAAATGAGTTTTGTTTTAATACAGTTTAATTTAATTACTTTCAATTCTCTGATAAACACAGGATTGAGTGGTGAAAAAGGGACCTTCACAAAGATAAGAATGGCAATAAAATATATATTGAAAAGAACAGATGAGTAAGAGCTTCATTGTTTAAACAGTACATAGAAAGAAAAACTATTATATATTAAGAAAAAATAAGGAAAGTAACAAACCAAAACCCCTTCATTTAACATTACTTAAGTTTGCTTTCATTAATAAAATAAACCAAAAAATAATTAGGAAAAGAAAGTCAGGATTTTCAAAAATGATTAAAAGGTTACGAAATTTTTACTCTTCAGCTGACAGCCATTGGTTCTTGTTGTGCCATTTTTGGCTAGATCGAATTAGCCCTGCCCCGTGAAATCCGATCTCCTGTCCTGTTGGACTCCCAGCCAGGAGAACCCAGTAGGGGCCTCCTAGCTGTTTCTCTGCCCGGCTGGGGACAGGACTTCCTCTCCGTGGGGATATCAGACGCACTTGCAGAGGCAATGCAGAAGTGAGTGTGCTGCATCAGCCCGGTGTTGGGCTCAGGGCTTTGGCCTTGGCAGCTTCTGCTCCAGTCACATCTCTGGGTGCCCGGACTCAGAGCTTCTGGCCCCCTGTGGCTGCAGCCAGGGCTGGGGCACTGGGCTCAGGACTTTCATGCCCTTCCCAACTCCTGACGGCACTCTGGGTACCTGGGCTCAGGGCTTCTGCCTGGCATCTGAAGTGAGAGCTCTGGGCTTCCCTTGCAGTTCCTTCTGGGGCTCAGGGGTCCATTTCTCTGAATGCCCCGAAAATGGTAGGAGCCGAGCTGTTCCCAAGTAATAGGTAGGAGCTGAGGTGCTACAACATGAAACCTCTCTGAGGCTCTTATCTGCTCCACAGGGACGTCTGTCTTCTCACCAATTAGCAGTGGGAAAGGGAAAACCCCAAGGAGGCTCCTCCTCGCGCTCACAGGCTGTCGGGGGCAGAGAATTCACCCCAAGGCCACGCTTATGAGTCTGTATCATAACACGCATGCACAACAGCACTGCACAAAGTTTATAAACGTCACCTTAACTCTGATGGTTCCTAACGTTTAAAGGCCCTGGGTGCAACTTGGAGCTGGGGTACCGCTGAGCTCTCTGTCTCCCCAGCCTGGGCGCCCTCTCACACTGCTGCTGGGAGAAGATGCAGCCTGCCCCGTCCCTGCACTCACACAAACCTTTGCACAGGCAGGAACACACCCAGCTGCAGGGACCAGGAAGCTTCTCCCCAGCCTAGGTCCCCAGTGCTGCAGCGACTTGCCCTGGCCAAAAGCCTGACAGGATCACTTTATTACCCAGTCTGCTCCTCCCTCCAAGTGGAGAGGATCATGCACCAGTCTCTGGTCCTGAGCAGGTGCCCCAACCACATCTAGCAAAACGAAGAGTTTTAGGGGGAAATAGAACACACATTGATTAACTATGCAAAGATAGGCTTGAAGGGATTGTAAGCAATGAGCGCACAGCTCAATGCAGGTTACCCAAGAACTGAACCAAAAGAACCTCTGCTTTGGCCTCAGCGGCAGATCTGGGGCGGTGAGAGCTGAATTCCAGACTCACTTTCCTGCTCAGCCGCAGCTCTTTCCCCAGGTCTCTCCTGCCGGCAGGCTCCGGCTCAGCGGCTGGCTCCAGCCACCGCAAAGAGTCCGAACCTCCCTGCCCCCAGAGCTGGGCACAAAGGGGCTAATGCAGATCTCTCCCCCATACAGACCCGGCTGGGGCAGCAGCAGCATCCCAGGCAACCACCGGCCCCCCAGCAGCCCCCACACTCCAAATGCCCTGCACCGCACACACCTGCCGGCCTCACAGCTCCTCCCCACCCTCCCATGGTCTCATGGGCTCATAGACTCGAAGGTCAGAAGGGACCATAGTGATCATCTAGTCCCACCTCCTTCACAACGCAGGCCACACAATCTCACCCATCCACTTCTATAGCAAACCCCTAACCTATGTCTGACTTACTGAACTCCTCAAATTGTGCTTTGAAGACCTCAAGCTGCAGAGAATCCTCTAGCAAGTGACCAGTGCCCCATGCTGCAGAGGAAGGCGAGAAACCTCCAGGGCCTCTGCCAATCTGCCCTGGAGGAAAATTCCTTCCTGACCCCAAAGATGCTGATCACTTAAACCCTTAGCATGTGGGCAAGACTCACCAGCCAGCACCCACGAGAGAATTCTCTGCAGTAACTCACATCCCAACCCATCTAACATCCCATCCAGACCACTGGGCATACTTACCTGCTGAGAATCAAAGATCAATTGCCAAATTCATTGCCAAAATTTGGCTAGCCCATCATACCATCCTCCATAAACGTATTAAGCGTAGTCTTGAAGCCAGATATGTCTTTTGCCCCCAATACTCCCTTGGAAGGCAAGTCTAAACTCCCTAGTGTCCACTTGATAGCCACTGGTTCTTCTTCTTCTGCACAGCATCGCTCGTGGAGAACAAGGAGCTGCACATCTACAGTCGTACTCTATCTTTGTTTCAAGAATGAAAACAAACTACCACCTCAGAGGACCGGAATGGATTTCAGCTGATGGACAGCTTTGCTCAGTGTTTGTACATTTTAACAGGAATATACTGAATGATTAAATTCATTTCACGTCCCCGTTCAGCAGAACTCCTGAACATACAGGAGATGGATATGAAAATATAGATCACTTAAAAAAGAGGACATGTAAGAGAGCAGCTGGACTTGAACCAGAAACCTCTCGATCCACCCTCAAATGCACCACCACTGAGTTCCTGAGGCAGCTGAGTGTTGGAGCCAGTGATCTTGAAGAGTATGAAGGGGACACTTATTTCAAAGAGCTTCTTCCATTCCCAGACATGAGTGGTTTTAAAAATGGAGTTTCATTACATTTTCTATGTGCATGTAAACACCACAGCTTGCACAATCCCCACAACTGCTCAGTCTCACCAGAGCACAATAACTTTGGAGGCCCCACACCCAGCTACCCAGCTCTGCGGCCTTTAACCTCTTCAGCAGTTCTCCAATGCCTTAAAGCCACAGGGCACAGCATGGAATTTGACCCCATTAATCCTAAATCAATTTGGATGTAAAATCTTTGCAAAAATATTTTGTTTTCCAAACCAAAAGCATCTCCTGTTTGTGGCGTCCCTTAAACTGTCTCTTCGCACACAAAGAGGAGACACTTCAATTTGGAAACGAGATAAGATGCTTCAGTCAGGGTAAGCAGTTGCCCCTTCATGATTGAAAGATCATAAAATGCCAGTAAAATTGACTTTCAGCCCTTACACAGCAGACCCCACTGACGGCATCTCCCGGGCCGGGTGGAGCCAGCTCACCTTATCAAACCTTCCCATACCCGGGGGAACGGGAAAGTGCGAGGCTGCAGTGCCACCTAGCGGCCACAGGACAAATCGCCGGCTGCTGCACCTGTGGGCACTGGGAGTTCGCTTAACATGGAAAGCTGCCTAATGCAAGGTTGTCAAAACGGGGTCTGCTGCACTACATCATCATCTGCAATGACTCAACCCGATAGGACACCTCCTGTGCTACGCTGCTACTAGTGACCCTCTCAAACAGGTCCCCACAGCTCCCCAGCCTCCCCCCACCAGGAGGCAGCTAGGAGAGGCTTGTTACACTGCTCTACAGCCAAAATGCTTCTGAAATAAATGGAGTCCAACTTTACTAATTCTGGGTCACTGAGAACGAAAATGATGCTTAAAATTCTTGATTGGCTCTAGTTTTCAAGATATGCTATTGAGTCAGTATTTATGACCCTTGACTTGTGAATGGGGGAGGATAAGTGAGTTATAAAGGGACCGGATCTCAATTTAAACCAGTAATGACTAAACTACATCTTTGACTGGATCTATGAATAAATCTATGAATGGCTTTGGACAGTACTTGCTTTTTAGGCAAAACAATGAAGGATACAATCTGAAGCTGGTATTGCCTCATACATGATATGAATTGCATCATGTTATTCCTAGAAGTCATGGATGATGCAATCATAATGAAGCTGAACCAATTGCCCTATATCAGCTCTAGAAATCATACAGTGTCTTGCTCTCTTATTTGTCAGTGTTTGATTTTGCAAAGGGACCCATTTCTCTTTAGCCAAAGTGAGCAGAGATGCCTCGTACTTGTGTGAACAGTGCAGATAACTTGTGCTATGTTTGTGGTGAGGTGACTTTACATCACAAAAGTGCAGTACAAACACTATGGTTAAGAAAGCCTATCACTTTTCTTTTGGCTGCAAAATTGGAGATCAGGTGTGTGTTGGAAGCAATGAGTGTGGCAATCTCAGTGAGCCGACGGAGGGTGACGGTGGTCAGAGAGAGACAACGGAAGGTTAAAGGGGCAATGATGGGCATAACGATGATGATTGTGTTGTATTTCATTCCTTAGATCTGGTGCCACGGCCGGCCCTTTAGCCTTGTAGTTTACCAAGAGTAAAACTAAATATCTGTTGAGATACAAGGGAGAGTCTGTGTCCATTCCTGCTAGCTGCACAGGGGTTTGACGTTGCTGCTTTCAATCCTCCGACTCTGCCGAGACAAGGAACAATTCAGGCGGTCACTGAACTGAAGGAGGGAGACGATCTTCTGACAGGGAGGGACGGCTCCTCTTAAAGGTGTTTGGCAGGCAGCCTCCTTCCCAGGTCTGTCCCGACAACACCCAGTTGAAAAGGGACTCTCCTCAGCCCTCCTCAGCCCGGTGAAAAGGAGTGAGTGAGCGTGGGGGAGAGCGAGCGACGGAGGGAGATGGATTGAGGGGGCCAGAATCCTCGATGAAGGGGCAGGATGAGGGTGTTCAGTTTTGTTGGGTCAGAAAGTTGGCAACCTCAGATCCAGGGGAAACAACTCAAACACTCAACGAGTCTGGCCAGGGGCAGGACATCAGCTTTGAGGGGAGGGGTGGGTGTGGCAGTGACATCACAAAGGGCTTTTGCAGGAACTCGGCCTATTGGGCAAAGGTGGTGGGGAGGGGGTGACCTCACAGAGAGACCCCGACATCAGCCGGGCAGGACAGAGGTGCAGGGCCAGGCCAGTCTCTGAGACCTCCCGGCTTTGCTGCCGCAAGTCACCTTCGCGAGGTCTCTCCTCGAGGGCTGAGAGAGAATTAGGATTCAGAGTTGTGAGCATGAGGAGGAACCTCTGTGGAGTTTTCTCCTTTCCTCCCACTGATTGTGCCGAAAACAAACTTCCCTTTGAGAAGGTAAGAGGCTCAGAGAGGTTTGGAACCTGTTCAGTCTGATCCACCTGGCGCAGGCAGCATTCTAGGCACAGACAGCACTGGCTTCAGGTGGCAGAATTTGATTTCCTCCCTAGGTTTTGATGATTGGAATCCCTGGGGACATTGGGGTGTATCCTTTTTGGTTTATCTTTTCCTCTTTCCTCCTTCCTTTCTCCTCTTCTCTTGCTTCTTTTTTTCCCTTTTCCAGCTTCCTCCTCTACCTAGGAGGGACGGGTCTGGAGTGCGGGCAGGGAGGGGTATTGCTCTCATTGCGGGAGGTCCTCACCAAGAGGTGGGTCTGGGTCTGAGAGTGATCCTCTGATGGTGTCCTGGGCCGTCCTTTGGGACATCTGGTGAGACCCTCAGCCTCCTGCCACTCAGAGTCTCAGTGCTGATTGGCTGAGCAGGGGGCTATCGACACCAAGGAGACTCAGGTCAATTTGGTCTCTTTTCAAATCAGGCAAATAAGTCACAACCAATCCAATGTATGGAATTAATCTTGCTGCTTCTCTCCATTAATTGTCTCTTGGCAGGTCATGATTTTCAGTAATGTCCTAGGTCTTCTAAAATACTTGCTGAATAATTACTATGAACCACTGTTGGTCTCTAGCTCACTTGAGGGCACTTTATTCTGATCACTCAATGTGTGAAATTCAAGATGTGAGAGAGAGGCTGAAAGTCAGGAGCAGTGTTTCCTCTAATTTGTTATGTCCATGTGTGGAATGAATTTTGTTTTGGGCACAAATATGGAGGTGAGGTGTGACACATCACCTGCATATTGCGCTCCTTACAAAATTCATTCTGCACATGGATGGTGTGTGGCAGGGGTGAGGCTGAAAGGTTTGGAGTGTGGGAGAGGCTCAGGGGGGGGGGGGTTGGGGCGCAGTGATGTGAGGGCTCCGGCTGGGGGTGCAGGCTCTGGAGTGGGGCTGGGAATGAGGGTCTCAGCATTGGAGCAGA
The DNA here is from genome assembly GCF_016161935.1 of Mauremys reevesii. Taxonomy (NCBI): domain Eukaryota; kingdom Metazoa; phylum Chordata; order Testudines; family Geoemydidae; genus Mauremys; species Mauremys reevesii. The sequence goes on from NC_052639.1 coordinate 32,354,404, forward strand.
GGGTAGGGGCGCAGGGGGTGAGGGCTCTGGGGTGGGGCTGGGAATGAGGAGATTGGGGAGCAGGTTGCCCCAGAGAGAAAGAACTGCCCCTCCAGCCCTCTCCCCACAGCAGCTCAGGGCCAGATGAGAGGGCTCCTGTCTCCAAGCCGCAGCAGCGCTGGTGGGGCTGGGTTGGGACTGAGGGAGGCGACAGGATTTATTTTTCCGAAGTCAAAAGGAGGAAGGGATGGAGTTATGCTTCAGTTTTTACCTCATAACCTTATTCCTGTCTAACCTACAGGACACTATGGGAATAAGACACTATGGCATGTGGTGACATCACAAGAGCAGAGGATGTGAGAACTACAGCAACTGAGAGGGTGGGGATTTAGAGTCGGATTGTTTCAAATGCCGCATTTGTGGGCTGACATTTAACAGCAACGCTTAGCTAACACAATGGAGAAAGGAATTCTCTGCTAAAGATTCAACCTGCCCCTTTGGCCAACTCCACCCCTTCCCTGACCGGAGTGTGCTCAGAACACCTCTCCCGCCAGCCTCCCACACACACACACACACACACAAGCCCACAGCTGGGCACCCAGCACAAAGCAAGGGAGGGGGTTGCTTGGCTTGTTTTACTTTTTACTTTTCAAAAGGCTTTTTAAAAAGCATTTTCTCCCCCTGTTCCCCATGGTGAGGAAGCAGATGGTTAGTTAAACAAAAGTTAAACAAAAGTTAAAAGGTAGAGTGACTAAAATGAAATCCCTGCAAGTTGCATGGGCCCTTTTTAAAGACACCATAATAGAGGCCCAACTTCAATGTATACCCCAAATTAAGAAACACAGTAAAAGAACTAAAAAAGAGCCATCGTGGCTTAACAACCATGTAAAAGAAGCAGTGAGAGATAAAAAGACTTCCTTTAAAAAGTGGACGTCAAATCCTAGTGAGGCAAATAGAAAGGAGCATAAACACTGCCAACTTAAGTGCAAGAGTGTAATAAGAAAAGCCAAAGAGGAGTTTGAAGAACGGCTAGCCAAAAACTCCAAAGGTAATAACAAAATGTTTTTTAAGTACATTAGAAGCAGGAAGCCTTCTAAACAACCAGTGGGGCCCTTGACGATCAAAATACAAAAGGAGCGCTTAAAGACGATAAAGTCATTATGCGGAGAAACTAAATGAATTATTTGCTTCAGTCTTCACTGCTGAGGATGTCAGGTAGATTCCCAAACATGAGCTGGCTTTTGTAGGTGACAAATCTGAGGAACTGTCACAGATTGAAGTGTCACTAGAGGAGGTTTTGGAATTAATTGATAAACTCAACATTAACAAGTTGACCAGATGGCATTCACCCAAGAGTTCTGAAAGAACTCAAATGTGAAGTTGCGGAACTATTAACTAAGGTTTGTAACCTGTCCTTTAAATTGGCTTCGGTACCCAATGATTGGAAGTTAGCTAATGTAATGCCAATATTTAAAAAGGGCTCTAGAGGTGATCCTGGCAATTACAGACCGGTAAGTCTAACGTCGGTACGGGCAAATTAGTTGAAACAATAGTTAAGAATAAAATTGTCAGACACATAGAAAAACATAAATTATTGAGCAGTAGTCAACATGGTTTCTGTAAAGGGAAATCGTGTCTTACTAATCTATTAGAGTTCTTTGAATGGGTCAACAAACATGAGGACAATGGGATCCGTGGACATAGTGTACTTGATTTCCTGAAAGCCTTTGACAAGGTCCTCACCAAAGGCTCTTACGTAAATTAAGTTGTCATGGGATAAAAGGGAAGGTCCTTTCATGGATTGAGAACTGGTTAAAAGACAGGGAACAAAGGGTAGGAATTAATGGTAAATTATCAGAATGGAGAGGGGTAACTAGTGGTGTTCCCAAAGGTCAGTCCTAGGACCAATCCTATTCAATTTATTCATAAATGATCTGGAGAAAGGGGTAAACAGTGAGGTGGCAAAGTTTACAGATGATACTAAACTACTCAAGATAGTTAAGGAGATTGTGAAGAACTTCAAAAAGCTTTCACAAAACTAAGTGATTGGGCAACAAAATGGCAAATGAAATTTAATGTGGATAAATAATGCACATTGGGAAAAATAACCCCAAATATACATACAATATGATGGGGGCTAATTTAGCTACAACGCGTCAGGAAAAAGATCTTGGAGTCATTGTGGATAGTTGTCTGAAGATGTCCACGCAGTGTGCAGAGGCGATCAAAAAGGCAAACAGGATGTTAGGAATCGTTAAAAAGGGGATAGAGAACAAGACGGAGAATATAGTATTGCCCTTATATAAATCCATGGTACGCCCACATCTCGAATACTGTGTACAGATGTGGTCTCTCACCTCAAAAAGATATTCTAGCACTAGAAAAGGTTAAAATGGGCAACTAATATGATTAGGGGTTTGGAGAGGGTCCCATACGAGGAAAGATTAAAGAGGCTAGGACTCTTCAGCTTGGAAAAGAGGAGACTAAGGGGGGATATGACAGAGGTATATAAAGTCATGAGTGACATTGAGAAAGTGGATAAGGAAAAGTTATTTACTTATTCCCATAATACAAGAACTAGAGGTCACCAAATGAAATTAATAGGCAGCAGGTTTAAAACAAATAAAAGGAAGTTCTTCTTCATGCAGCGCACAGTCAACTTGTGGAACTCCTTACCTGAGGAGGTTGTGAAGGCTAGGACTATAACAATGTTTAAAAGGGAACTGGATAAATTCATGGTGGCTAAGTCCATAAATGGCTATTAGCGAGGATGGGTAAGAATGGTGTCCCTAGCCTCTGTTTGTCAGAGGATGGAGATGGATGGCAGGAGGAAGATCACTTGATCATTGCTTGTTAGGTTCACTCCTCTGGGGCACCTGGCATTGGCCACTGTCGGTAGACAGATACTGGGCTAGATGGACCTTTGGTCTGACCCGCACGGCCATCTTATGTTCTTATGTTTTCCACTGCCCAGGAGACCCAGCCAGGGACTGATGTGCTGGAGATATGTTGGGAAAAGGAACTGTCTGAATTGCCAAGGCAGGAAGCCAACAATCTACAGCAACATCATTAACCACAAACTCACTCTAAGCATGCTCCAGCCAGAAGGGAAATGGGCAGGAATTCTTGCTGTTCAGCCATGGCCACACATACAGAGATGCACAGCAGTGAGGGTGCTGGGCAAGCTGGTCTGAGCGAACAATTGGAAATGATCCTTCCGTTAGAACAGAACCAGAGTGTAGAAAGGCCCCTGTGTTAAGTGGTTGAGGCTGAGGCCTTAGGAAGCTGGCCTACGATACCATAGGGATCTTTCTGTGGAGGTTTGATTCTTGCCAGCTAGGGGAAGCTGGTGTGTGGTGTCTTTGTGGCTGCACTTTCAGTGATGCAGGTTTCTCTATCCCGTTGTACCAGGGTCATCCTACTAGATTGCCAGCTGCTTTTCAGCTGCAGTGTGGAGACTGTTTGTGTGTGTGGAGAGACAGTGTGTGTGTGTGTTGGGGAAGAGTGAGTGTGTTGAGGTAGCTAGGAGCGGATCATTATTATCCCTACTTGAAAGAGGGAGACGCTCAGGCTGAGAAAGGAGAATTGACTTGTATTAGGTCACAAAGCCAGTCAATGGCTGAATTGGGAATAGGACCCCCAGAGCCCTGATTTTCAAATTAACAGTCGGATCTTGAATTTCATACATTGAATGACCTCAATAAAGTGCTCTTAGATGAGCTCCAGTCCAACAAGTGTGCACAGCAATTATTCAGCCAGTATTTGAGGAGAACTGCAATGTTAGAGAGAATCATGAACTGCTCAGAGACCACTAATGCAGAGAAGCAGCAAAATTTGTCAAACATATAACTGGTTATGACTTATTTACTTGGTCTTAAAAGAGAACAACAAGGACCTGAGTCTCCTCCCTGTCAATAACCCCCTGCTCAGCCAATCAGGGTAGAGACTGAGGAGGGGAGGCTGAGGGGTCTCACCAGAGAGCTAAAAGGATGGCCCAGGTCACTGGCGGGGATCACTGCCCCAGCACTACTGCAGCTCCACAGTTTTGGGTGGACCTCCCACAGTGAGAGCTGCCGAGCACTCCCCCGCAACACACACACACACACACACACACACACACACACACACACACACACACACACACACACCCCTCCTGGTGTTGGGAGGGGAACAGGAGAAAGGACAAAAGAAGCAAGAGAGGAAGAGAAAGGAGGGGGGGGGATGGAGGAAAAGTTGAAACAAAAAGGACAAACCCTAATGTCCCCAGTGATTCTAAGGGACAAAATCCCAGGTGTGGAATAAAATTCTGCCTCCTTAAGATCATGCTTTCCATGAATTCAACTGTCACCAGAATGATCAGACCGAACAGTTTCAAACCTCGAGGAGGCTCTAACCCTCTAAACAGGGACATCTGTTTTCTAGTAAAATCACTAAAAGGAAGGAGAAAACTCAAAAGAGGTTCCCCCTGGCGCTCAGGTACGTGAACCCCAATACTCCCCCAGTCCTCAAAGAGAGACCTGGAGAAGGAGACTTGCTGAAGCAAAGCCACAGGGTCTCTGAGGTTTCCCTGGCCCCTCGCCCCTGTCCTGCCTGGCTGATGTCAGCATCTCTCTGTGAGGTCACCACCTTCCCACCACCTTTGGCCAATAGTCTGAGGTCCTGCAAAAGGCCTTTGTGATGTCACTGCCACACCCCTCCCTTGCTGGGCTAATGTCCTGCCCCTGGCCAGGCACTTTGGAGGTTTGAGCTACTCCCTGTGGATCACCCCACTCAAGGAGCATTCGTTCTAGGAAGCAAGCCAGCTAGACAGTAAAACATCAGACGCTGCTCCCAATGCTACACTTAGTTTTTCAGAAATTAGTTGACTTTATGGCCAGAAGAGACCATTAGAGCATCTAATCTCACCCCTGCATATCACAGGCCTCCTGTATGACACAAGAGCTACTTTGGGGGTAAACACATTCCAGAAAGGCATCTAGTCTTCATGAAATGACGTCACGAGATGGAGAATGCACCAATTTCCTTGGTAGCTTGTTCCTGTGGTGAATCATCCTCACTGTTGAATATTTGTGCCTTAATTGTAATATGAATTTGTCTCTTTTCACCTTCCAGCCATTGGGTTTTTTAATGCCTTTCTCTGCTACATTAAAGAGCCCTTTAATAGCCAATCTTTTCTCTCCATTAAGGCACTTCAACGTTTCAGTGAAGTCACCTTTCAATCTTCTTTTGAGAAGCTAAACAGGTTGAGCTCTTTCAATAGCTCACTAGAAGGCATTTTTCTCCAGCCCTCAGAACATTTGGTGGCTCTTTGCTGCCTCAACTCCAATTTCACACCATCTTTTCAAATGAGGACACCAAAACTGGAGGCAGTATTCCAGTATCAGTCTGACTGATACCATGTCACCTCCTGCGACGTTCTTGACATAATCTGTAACTGTATAGATCACCGTTGCCACCACTGTTCTATATTTGCAGCCAATATTGTATAAAGGTGGTCACATAAAGGGTCTATGGAGAGGTTATGATTGGCTGATTATAATTATGCTATCTCTAGATATGTATCATTTTGTAGTTGACATTATGAATATTGGCTCTATGCTGCCTGTATTTCCAACTTGTGCTATGCTTCTGGGGAACACCCCAGCCAGACAAATTGGTGTCAGCTCTGCCTAGCCTGCTTGATGGCCCATTAAGGACCATCAGCTATACAACTGACCCATTGAGAGAAGGCAGATATGCCTTGTGGCTCAGCAAGGTGTGCAGGGACCTGCCTATGGACAGAACTCTAAGGTTTTTCTATGTCGTGCTGGATAGAGTGTCCTTGGGACAAAGAAAGCAAAGACCACATGGCAAGAGACTATAAAAGACTGATGCCTCATCTCCATCTGGTCTTTAGTCCTGCTTCATACCTCTGGAGGGACTTGGCTACAAACTGAAGCTCTGTACAAAGGACTGAATGGCCCATCCCAGTTATGGATGTACTCCAGAGACTTGATTTGAACCTGCAGTTTATTCCATCACTGCTACAAGCCTGAACCAAGAACTTTGCCAAAGTACAAGTTTTGCCCAGGGCACCGTTTCCTAACGCTGGTCCTTGGTAACATTTCTTGATTGGAGGGGGCAGGAGGGGAGAGAGACGAGGCGTTTTCTCTCTGTTTCTTTCCTCTCCATTTTCTGCTCCTTCCTTCAATTCCAGAAACCTCTCTTGAGTTTCAGACTGTGCAGTGACACCCTCCCCACCCCAGGACTATGGAGCCTTTGGAGCAGAAAGATCCTAGGAGCTAAGGATGAATCCAGGGGTGAGTAGCTGGCAGGAAGGAGTCCTAGCAACTCTTCTGGGAGTGCAGGGGAGGAATGACTCCCCCTTCTCTACATTCTCCCCATGGGGTTCTGCGGAGCAGGGAGGGTTGTGTGATAAATTCCATCCAACATTCCCTTTGATCCAAGCCGAGAGACATCTCAGCTCTGCACGATCCCCTTGGCAGCACCAAACAAGGGATGTTTTCCACTGCCCAGGAGACTCAGCCAGGGACTGATGTGCTGAGATATGTTGGGAAAAGGGACTGTCTGAATTGCCAAAGCAGCAAGCCAACAATCTACAGCAAAATCATTAACCACAAACACACTCTAAGCATGCTCCAGCCAGAAGGGAAATGGGCAGGAATTCTTGCTGTTCAGCCATGGCCACACATACAGAGATGCACAGCAGTGAGGGTGCTGGGCAAGCTGGTCTGAGCGAACAATTGGAAATGATCCTTCCGTTAGAACAGAACCAGAGTGTAGAAAGGCCCCTGTGTTAAGTGGTTGAGGCTGAGGCCTTAGGAAGCTGGCCTACGATACCACAGGAATCTTTCTGTGTAGGTTTGATTCTTGCCAGCTAGGGGAAGCTGGTGTGTGGTGTCTTTGTGGCTGCACTTTCAGTGATGCAGGTTTCTCTATCCCATTTTTCCAGGGTCATCCTACTAGATTGCCAGCTGCTTTTCAGCTGCAGTGTGGAGACTGTTTGTGTGTGGGGAGAGACAGTGTGTGTGTGTGTGTTGGGGAAGAGTGAGTGTGTTGAGGTAGGTAGGAGCGGATCATTATTATCCCTACTTGAAAGAGGGAGACGCTCAGGCTGAGAAAGGAGAATTGACTTGTCTTAGGTCACAAAGCCAGTCAATGGCTGAATTGGGAATAGGACCCCCAGAGACCTGATTTTTAAATTAACCATCGGATCTTGAAATTCATACATTGAATGACCTCAATAAAGTGCTCTTAGATGAGCTCCAGTCCAACAAGTGTGCACAGTAATTATTCAGCCAGTATTTTAGGAGAACTGCAATGTTAGAGAGAATCATGAACTGCTCAGAGACAATTAATGCAGAGAAGCAGCACAATCCACTTGGTGATGCAGTCCATAGGAAGGAAACCTAGGACAACATGAAACAACAACATGAAACCTCTCTGAGGCTCTTATCTGCTCCACAGGGACATCTGTCTTCTCATTCAATTAGCAGTGGGAAAGGGGATGCAATGTCTGCCCCCAGCCAGACCACCAACCCCATCAGACACCCTCCCCCGCTGGTGCACCAGGGTCTCCCCCAGACCGACAACAGCTATGAATTAAAACCCAACAGTGTTTGTTGGGGCTACTGGAGATGCTGAAATCTCACTCTTGTCTCTCTCCTCCTGCCTCCACCTCCAAGCCAGGCACTGGGCAGTTCAGTGGGAAGGGATGAACTGATGACAGTGGAGGAAAAAAATCAAAAACCAAAAGTGAAGCCAAAAGCGCAAGCCGGGCAGGCAAGGCAAATCGCAGGCTTCTGCCATAGACTAGTCCTCCCCGCTCTTCCAATAACCCACCCAAACCGCGACACCACAGACCCCACGTTCCTGGTGTAGCTCCACCTTCCAGTGGGGAAGTGGGGAACCAATTACTAACACACACAGCATATTCCTGAGGCGCAGTGCTGGGAGCTGGGGGGATCTGGCGGGCACCTCACTGTGGGATTCACGAGTGGCTCCGGGAGCATCCATGCAATCAAGCCGCTCCACATGCCGTTGTGCCGAGGGATAACAGCGCCTGGAGGGGTTGCTGCTGGTCAGTAGCAGGGCATTGTGGGAGACAGCCCAGGCTGGAGAGGGTTCGGGGGCACAGCGGATCCCATCACAGCGTGTCCCCCAGCACCCACAGGGAATATCGTGCCCCTAGGAGGAGCGTTTGGGCTTTGCTGTGATGTGTCACTTTCCAGCCTGTGCTCTGTCTCTTCTCCTGTGCACACCCATGTCAATCAGGCATTGCTCAGCTGGGCTCTGCAGAGACCGGACTGGCTACACCCCGTGACGGGACTGAGGGGGGGCTGTGCTGAGCGTCACAGGACCTGGTTTCAGCAGCGAGAAAATCCAGGAACAACCGAATTGTTGTTTCACCCACGAAAGCTCATGCTGCAAAAACGTCTGTTAGTCTATAAGGTGCCACAGGATTCTTTGCTGCTTTTACAGGAACAACCCAGTGATCCACTAAGCGGAGTTAGGGGCCTGAACTCCTGTACGATGCACGGGCGACACAGGCACCTTACAACACAACTCACAACCACCAGCTCCCCAGGCAGGAGCCAGCCAAGCCCGCCCAGGGAGACACTGACAACGGGAGGTGTCCTAGCCCTGCCCCTCTCTCACAGATAGGTCCTGTGCTCCCAGCACCCACCTGCCATGTGGGAGAGCCAGGTTCAATTCCTCTGTCCAGCTGCAGAGAGTAGCTCAGGGACGTGAGTAGCAAGCTCAGGGCAGACTGTTACACACCAGGGCACCCCCCATGGGGACTGGGAGCTTCCACCCCCGAGAGCGAACTCCCAGGCACACAAACAGCCTGAGCAGGAGTCACAGACAGTCCCCTTGGGCACTCGGGGCTATCCTGCCACCTAGGCAAGTCTGCCTTTGGGCTAGATCTGTGCCTCAGGGAGGCCTGAGGCCACAGGCATGAGCTGGGGCTGCCAGCATCACCCCCGCCACTGTCCACAAGGGAGAAAGGATTTGAACCAGGGTCCCCCATGTTTCAGGTCAGTGCACGAAGCAGTGTGCCGTGGTGGGGCTCTGTCCAGCTCTCCCTTTGAAGGGGGTTCATTGGGGCTAACTAATGAGCGCGAGTGGGGCAGGGGGATCAGCTCCCCGGTGTGTCCTAATTCCTGCCTCTCAGCTGGGTGCCTGAACTACTGGACACTGTCATCCAAATACCATTGCTAGAAATAAACAATGAAAAGGTGCAGAACTCCAGGAGCTCAGGACAGGGAGACTAACTCAGGCAATCAGAGCAGCAGATAAGACAAATCTTGAGCTACTCTGAGGCTCCAAGCAGACATGTTACCGAGACGGAAACTGGCCAGGAATTCTTTGAAACGGCGTAAACACGTCTAAAAGTATCAGTTTGCTTTATGATGAGGGGATGGGGGGAGGGAGGTTTAAACTATTTCCTGAATCACATCTCCTTGGCAGCTCAGTCACCATTTCAGCTAGAGCAGAGCGGTGGAGCCTGGGCACTGGGCCACTCGAGGCCTTTAACACCACAGCCCTGGGGAGGGGGGGCTGAGATGGACCATCCTGCGAGGAACACGAGTCCTTCTACCATCCACCACACCCTGGTTTGGAACTGCTGCTGCCGGCTCACCCCATCTGTGGGGACTTCTATCCCCTATGCCTACCTCTAGATGGGGGTTTTCCATTATGCAACTACATGGCAGGGCAGCCCCGTCTGAACCCCTGATCCTCTCCCAGTTTTGTCCTCTGCCCATCCCGCCCTCCGATTCCCGCTTCAGGGGGATTTTCCGGCCTTTGATTGCAGGGAGCAGATTCTGATGGTGCGTGAGGGCAGCAGCTTGCAGCTGTTACTGAGCATGTGAGAAGAGCATTAGAAGGGAAGACCGGCCAGACTGGGTCAAACCAAAGCTCCATCTAGCCCAGTGTCCTGTCGGTCGATAGCGGCCAGTGCCAGGTGCCCCAGAGGGAATGAACAGACAGGAATCATCCAGGAGCCATCCCCTGTCGCCCAATTCCAGCTTTCTGACAGACAGAGGTTAGGCACCATCCCTGCCCACCAGGGTGGGCAGGGATGGTGCCCTAACCTCTGTCTGTCAAAACAGCCATTGATGGACCTGTCCTCCACAGAAACACAGAATCCTAGACAATTAGGGTTGGAAGAGACCCCAGGAGGTCATCCAGCCTAACCTCTGCTGAAAGCAGGACCACGAATCTCTAGTTTCCTTTTCATCACAGGACCCTGCTCAGGAACAGTGACGTTGCAAGATCTAACAGGAAACAGCTTCAGAAAGAAGGGCAGCTCCTCTTCCTCCTCCTCCCGTGGGGACGAGCAGCCCCCAACAGCCTCTCTGCCCCGGCCTCCTTCAACCCATTGCCCCTTCAGCCTCCCCAACTTCCCCATTGCTCCCTTTAGCCTCCCCAACTTCCCCATTGCTCCCTTTAGCCTCCCCAACTTCCCCATCAGCCTCTTCAGCCTCCCACAACTGCCCCAATTGCCCCTTTAGCCCCCAAATGTCCTGCTCCCCATCTCCCCTTCAGCCTCCTCCAAACTGTTCCTTCCCATCGCCCCAGTCACCTCCAGCCTCCTGCTGCCCTCTTCAGCCTCCCCAACTTCCCCATCACCCTCTTCAGCCTCCCCCAACTTCCCCATTGCTCCCTTTAGCCTCCCCAACTTCCCCATCAGCCTCTTCAGCCTCCCACAACTGCCCCAATTGCCCCCTTTAGCGCCCCAAATGTCCTGCTCCCATCTCCCCTTCAGCCTCCTCCAAACTGTTCCCTTTCCCCATCGCCCCAGTCACCTCCAGCCTCCTGTTGCCCTCCTCAGCCTCCCCAACTCCCCACTGCCCCGGCTCCACCGCTGTCAGGTTCCTTCCCACAACCATCTGCTTCCTCACCATGGGGAACAGGAGCAGAAAATGCTTTTGAAAAACCTTCTGCAAAGCAAAAAGTAAAACGAGCCAAGCAACCACTTCCTGGCTTTGTGCTGGGTGCCCAGCTGTGGGCTTGTGTGTGTGTGTGTGTGCGGGGAAGGTGGGGCTGTTCTGAGCACACCCGGTCAGGAAGGGGCAGAGTTGGCCAAAGGGGCAAGTTGACTTTTTAGCAGAGAATTCCTTTCTCCATTGTGTTAGCTAAGCGTTGCTGTTAAATGTCAGCCGACAAATGCAGCATTTGAAACAATCCGACTCTAAATCCCCTGCCTCTCAGTTGCTGTAGTTCTCACATCCTCTGCTCTTGTGATGTCACCACATGACATAGTGTCTTATTCCCATAGTGTCCTGTAGGTTAGACAGGAATAAGTTTATGAGGTAAAACTGAAGCATAACTCCATCCCTTCCTCCTTTGACTTCGGAAAAATAAATCCTGTCGCCTCCTCAGCCCCAACCCAGCCCCACCGGCGCTGCTGCGGCTTGGAGACAGGTACCTCTCATCTGGCCCTGTGCTGCTGTGGGGAGAGAGGGCTGGAGGGGCAGTTCTTTCTCCCTGGGGCAACCTGCTCCCAATCTCCTCATTCCCAGCCCCACCCCAGAGCCCTCACCCCTGCGCCCCTACCTCTGCTCCAATGCTGAGACCTCATCGCTAGCCCCACTCCAGAGCCTGCACCCCAGCCGGAGCCCTCACATCACTGCGCCCCAACCCCGAGCCTCTCCCACACTCCAAACCTTTCAGCCTCACCCTGCCACACACCATCCATGTGCAGAATGAATTTTGTAAGAAGCGCAATATGCAGGTGATGTGTCACACCTCACCTCCATATTTGTGCCCAAAACAAAATTCATTCCACACATGGACATAACAAATTAGAGGAAACACTGCTCCTGACTTTCAGCCTCTCTCTCACATCTTGAATTTCACACATTGAGTGATCAGAATAAACTGCCCTCAAGTGAGCTAGAGACCAACAGTGGTTCATAGTAATTATTCAGCAAGTATTTTAGAAGACCTAGGACATTATTGAAAATCAAGACCTGACAAGAGACAATTAATGGAGAGAAGCAGCAAGATTTATTCCATACATTGGATTGGTTGTGACTTATTTGCCTGATTTGAAAAGAGACCAAACTGACCTGAGTCTCCTTGGTGTCGATAGCCCCCTGCTCAGCCAATCAGCACTGAGACTCTGAGGGGCAGGAGGCTGAGGGGTCTCACCAGATGTCCCAAAGGACGGCCCAGGACACCATCAGAGGGGATCACTCTCAGACCCAGACCCACCTCTTGGTGAGGACCTCCCGCAATGAGAGCAATACCCCTCCCTTGCCCGCACTCCAGACCCGTCCCTCCTAGGTAGAGGGAGGGAAGCTGGAAAAGGGAAAAAAGAAGCAAGAGAAGAGGAGGGAGGAAAGAGGAAAAGATAAACCAAAAAGGATACACCCCAATGTCCCCAGGGATTCCAATCATCAAAACCTAGGGAGGAAATCAAATTCTGCCACCTGAAGCCAGTGCTGTCTGGGCCTAGAATGCTGCCTGCGCCAGGTGGATCAGACGGAACAGGTTCCAAACCTCTCTGAGCCTCTTACCTTCTCAAAGGGAAGTTTGTTTTCGGCACAATCAGTGGGAGGAAAGGAGAAAACTCCACAGAGGTTCCTCCTCATGCTCACAACTCTGAATCCTAATTCTCTCTCAGCCCTCGAGGAGAGACCTCGCAAAGGAGACTTGCGGCAGGAAAGCCGGGAGGTCTCAGAGACTGGCCTGGCCCTGCGCCTCTGTCCTGCCCGGCTGATGTCGGGGTCTCTCTGTGAGGTCACCCCCTCCCCACCACCTTTGCCCAATAGGCCGAGGTCCTGCAAAGGCCTTTGTGATTTCACTGCCACACCCACCCTCCCCTCAAAGCTGATGTCCTGCCCTGGCCAGACTCGTTGGGTGTTTGATTTGTTTCCTGGATCTGGGGTTGCCAACTTTCTGACCCCACAAAACCGAACACCCTCATCCCGCCCCTTCACCGAGGTCCCGGCCCGCTCAATCCATCTCCTCCGTCGCTCGCTCTCCCCACGCTCACTCACTCGCCTGTTTTCACCGGGCTGAGGAGGGCTGGGAGGGTCCTTTCAACTGGGTGTTGTTGGTTCAGACCTGGGAAGGAGGCTGCCTGCCAAACACCTTTGAGAGGCGCCGTCCCTCCTGTCAGAAAATCATCTCCTCCTTCAGTTCAGTCACGGCCTGAATTGTTCCTTATCCCAGCAGAGCCAGAGGATTGAAAGCAGCAACGTCAAACCCCTGTGCAGCGAACAGGAATGGACACAGACACTCCCTTGTATCTGAACAGATATTTAGTTTTACTCTTGGTAAACTACAAGGCTAAAGGGACAGGCAGTGGCACCAGATCTAAGGAATGAAACACAACACAATCATCATCGTTATGCCCATCGCTGCCCCTTTATTCTTCCACTGTCTCTCTCCCACCACCGTCGCCCTCTCTCAGTTCAGTGACAGTGCCACACTCATGCTTCCGACACACAAAGACTCACACACACACCTTGCACGCAAAACCTCACCAAGGAGTCAGATGCACCTGTTGGTTCCCTGCACCCCTGCTGTACAGAATCCAATCACAAGGAGAGCTGGCGGGGAGCCTGGGGCTGGAGTATTTAACCTACAGTGACGGCACTCACAGGAAAGATGCTGAACGAGTGCAAGTTAAACATTGGTAGCTCCGGTTCCAGCCCCTCACAGGTCAGTCCATCCCTCCAGGAAAGGGGCACATCTGAATTCCCAGCTGGCTCAGTCTAGCTGCGTAGTTCTTCTTTACACCCAGTCAGGTCTGAGGCCTGTTCCGCACCCTGTGTTTGAGGAAACCGTCATAACCAACTCTCTGCAATAGCAAAAGCAGGAGGCCGTGTTATTGCTCCTGCCCCAGCACAGACAGACAACGAGGGAAATGGTCTGTGTTGGAGGGTGGGGCTCCCTGCCCTTGGCCAAAGACCAGCACCTCCCTTTGCCCTTTGTCACTCGTGAAGCTTTTCTTTCAGCAGCGAGCCCTAGAGCTCAGTTGCTGGAGCGCTGTGTTTGTCACTGACGGTCGGGGAGCTCCACCATCACTGGGATCTTCTACCAGCAAGTCCAACGAAAAGATTGATTTCCTCATGTGACACTCCTGGGCTTGTCTGAGGGGGTATCCACATTGCACACTGAGCCTGTCTCTGCATGGCCTGGGCTTGGTGACTTGTATTGCCAAGCTGGTGTTTGAGCATCCAGACTGCAGTGGAAACTCAGGCCTCAGGCTGTGTCCATCCTTCTGCAGTAAGTCGTCCTAAGTGACGCTGCTCCAGCTACGGGACTAACACAGCTGGATTCGAGGTAGCTTAGGTCGACTTACTGCTGTGTCTACGCTGTGCTGGGCCGACGGGAGACTTACCTTACTCCTGTCATTCCCGGTGTAGTCCCAGAGTCGCCCGGAGAGCACTCTGCTGTCAATTTAGTGGGTCTTCACTAGACCCCCACTAAACCGACTTGGGTGCATCGATCGCATCAAACAGCCTCACAGCTGTGCTGTGCATCCACCCTGCACTGCTCAGCCCCGAGTCAGAAATTCAGCTCCTGTGGGGTGTGTCACCCTCCACAGCTGAAGATGCTCCCCGAGTCCCCAGTGATTTCTGCGATAACTTGTCTCCAGCCTGTTTGGGTCCATACGCTCCCCGCGGGGAGGCTGGGAGTGGTCTAGGACAAGCTCTGGTTGCTCAGGCCTGTCAGGAAGGCGAGCCCGGGGAACATTGACACTCTGGAGATCCTCAGTGGAAGCACAGGCGGTTGGTAACAGGTGGGGCCCTGGCACAGCTGCCGCCAACCAGGCCCTGGATGCCTGGGCCCTGGTGCCCAGCCTCTGCTCAATCTCCTCCTGTATCTGCTTCCCCTTCTCCCATCCCCATCGCCCACTGCTGCCTGGCTGAGTCCCCCCTCTCCTCCACTGCACCCCCCTCTCTGGGGTCCTCACCACTCACCGTGGCCTCCTCTCCTCCACCCCTCCCCCACGGACTCATGGGTCAGCCCTGGGGCTGGTCAACGAGAGCTGAGGATTACAGTGGGCGAGAAGCCGGCTATGAGTCAGCAGTGTGCCCTTCTTGCCAAGAAGCCTAGCGGCATATTGGGCTGCGTTAGTAGGAGCATTGCCAGCAGATCGAGGGAGGTGATTATTCCGCTCTATTGGGCACTGGTGAGGCCATATCTGGACATCTGGAGTATTGCGTCTGGTTTGGGGCCAACCCACTACAGAAAGGGTGTGGACAAATTGGAGAGGGTCCAGCTGACGACAAGGAAAATGACCAGGGGGCTGGAGCTTATTTAGTCTGCAGAAGAGGACAGCGAGGGGGGAATTAATAGCAGCCTTCAATAGGGTGACCAGACAGCAAATGTGAAAAATCGGGATGGGGTGGGGGGTAATAGGAGCCTATACAAGAAAAGGACCTAAAATCGGGACTATCCCTATAAAATCGGGATATCTGGTAACCCTAGCCTTCAGCTACCTGAAAGGGGGCGGGGGTCCAAAGAGGATGGAGCTCAGCTGTTCTCAGTGGTGGCAGATGACAGAACAAGGAGCAATGGTCTCAAGTTGCAGTGGGGGAGGTCTAGGTTGAATATTAGGAAACACTATTTCACTAGGAGGGTGGTGAAGCACTGGGATGGGTTCCTAGGAGGTGGTGGAATCTCCTTCCTTAGAGGTTTTGAAGGCCCGGCTTGACAAAACCCTGGCTGGGATGATTTAGTTGGTGTTGGTCCTGCCATGGGCAGGGGTTGGACTGATACCTCCTGAAGTCCTTTTCAACCTCATCTTCTCTGAGTCTGTCAGTCCTTTGTCCATCCTCAGTAGGCACCAACTTCCCTCTGGCCAGTGGGTGCTCAACTCCTGCTCTGCCCCAGGCCCTCCCCACTCCACCTCTTCCCCAAAGCACCACCCCACTTTTCCCTGGTCTGCCCCGCCGCACCCCCAAATCAAACCCCTTCAGGAAAATAATAGTAGAGGAAGCAATAGTGGATGGGAACCTAGAAGGCAGTGACCATGAGATGGTCGAGTTCAGGATCCTGACACAAGGAAGAAAGGAGAGACCCTGGACTTCAGAAAAGCAGACTTTGACTCCCTCAGGAAGCTGATGGGCAGGATCGCCTGGGAGAATAACATGACGGGGAAAGGAGTCGAGGAAATACTTTAAAAAGTATTTTAAAGAATCCTTATTGAGGTTGCAGGAACAAAACCATCCCGATGTGTAGGAAGAAAAGTAAATATGGCAGGCGACCAGCTTGGCTTAACAGTGAAAACACAAAAAAACAGCTTACAAGAAGTGGAAGATTAGACAAATACAAATACCCTACAAAGACCTTGTGAGCTCTCCAAGTTCAGGATTGTTCTCTGCAGATGTGGAACCATTATGGCAGATGTCACTCAAGGCTTCCCATCTATTCTGACTGACAACTGGAAACAGGTCCCTCCCCAATCTCACTTTCTCCTGAATGATCTCATAAGATACAGACCAAAACTGATCACTTCCTCTCTCCTCTGGGGAAGGATTTGGGAAAATCAGATCCTGATAGGTTTGATCTCTCCTGCACATATTTTGGTTTGTTCATCCCTTTCCATTCCTCTCTCTGAGATTCCTTTCTCTCCAGCATAGGGAGTGACCTATGTCTGGATTGTCTCTATCTGCCATCAGGTGATGGGATGGTGAGTGAGAATGAGGAGGAGAAACCCCAGCAGGAAGATGCTGAACAAGTAGAACCACGTGGAACATTATCAGGAAGATCCAAAGGGAATGTTTACGGAGTTGTGCACTCCCAGAAAAGCAAAAGCCTGTGAGACTCAGCACAGGCCAGAGGAAAACTTCAGTAGCCACTCAGACCTTATTACATGCAAGAGAATCAACCTGGAAGAGACACGCTACAGATGCCATAAGTGTGGGAAAAGCTTCAATCGGAGCTCAACTCTTCTCACACATTGGAGAACCCACACTGGAGAGAAACCCACATGTGCTCTGAGTGCGGGAAAAGCTTCATTCGGAGCTCTGCCCTGATCACACATCGGAGAATCCACACAGGTGAGAAACCTTATGGATGCTCTGAGTGTGGGAAACACTTCAGTCAGAGGCCACACCTTACCACACATCAGACAATCCACACGGGCGAGAAACCTTATGAATGCTCTGAGTGTGGGAAACGCTTCATTGATAGTTCAACCTCATCTCATATCATAGAATCCACACAGGAGAGACGCCTTACACATGCGCTGAATGCGGAAAAGCTTCAATCAGAGCTCAAACCTTATCAAACATAGGAGAATCCACACAGGTGAGAAACCTCATGGATGCTCTGAGTGTGGGAAACACTTCATTCATCGTTCAGCCTCATCTCACATCAGAGAATCCACACAGGAGAGAAGCCCCACATATGCTCAGAGTGCGGGGAAAGCTTCAATCAGAACTCTACCCTGATTGCACATCAGAGAATCCACACAGGAGAGAGACGCTACACATGCTCTGAGTGTGGGAATAGTTTCAATCAGAGCTCAAACCTTATTAAACATCAGAAAATCCACATGGGGTATGTCTACACTACTGGATTATTCCGATTTTACAGAGACCGATTTTTGGAAACATTGTATAAAGTCGAGTGCACGTGGCCACACTAAGCACATTAATTCAGCGGTGTGCATCCATGTACCGAAGCTAGCGTCGAATTCTGAGCGTTGCAATGTGCGTAGCTATCCCATAGTTCCCATAGTCTCTTCTGCCCATTGGAATTCTGGGTTGAGATACCAATGAATGATGGGGCAAAAACAGTGTCGCAGGTGATTCTGGGTAAATGTCATCAGACAATCCTCCTCCGTGAAAGCAATGGCAGACAATTATTTCACACCCTTTTCCCTGGATTGCCCAGGCAGATGCCATAGCACGGCAACCATGGAGCCCATTCAGCCTTTTTCACTGTCACCGTATGTCTACTGGATGTTGCTAACAGATGCGGTACTGCAGCGCTACACAGCATCATCCCCTTGCCTTTTGCAAATTAGCCAAGAGGGTGACCAGCTCTACTGTACCGTCTGCTGCATTGCAAGTTGACAATGACTGTTACCAGTCATACTGTACCGTCTGCTGCTGTCATGGGTGCTCCTGGCCGGCCTCGGTGAGGTCAGCTGGGGGCGCATGGACAAAAATGGGAATGACTCCCGAGGTCATTCTCTTCTTCAAGTTTTGTCTAAAGGGAGAGTCAGTCCTGCCTAGAATATCAGGCAAGCCTACTAAAAAACCAGAGAGGCAAATGGCCGCTCCAGATCAGAGCCCCAGATATCCCGCAGAAATGATGCGCTGCATGCCATTCTAGGGGGTGCCCCTGCAACAATACCAACCATTGCTTCCTCCTCCCCCAACCCCTCCTGGGCTACCGTGGTAGTTATCCCCCATTTCTGTGATGAAGTTATAAAGAATGCATGAATTTGAAACAACACTGACTTTATTGCCTCTGCAAGTAGAGATCAAAGGAGGGAGGGGAGGGCAGCCTCCAGCTGCTATGATATTCCAGGCAGGAGTGAATCTTCAGGAGACAAAACTTAAAGAAGAGAATGACCTGGGGAATCATTCTCATTTTCGCCCAGGCGCCCCCGGCCGACCTCACCGAGGCCGGCCAGGAGCAATCAGGGGACGACGATGACGGAGATCAGTCATGCTGCACCATCTGCAAGGGAAGGGAAGGGAAGGGGATGCTGCTGTGTAGCACTGCAGCACCGCATCTGCCAGCAGCATCCAGTAGACATACGGTGACATTGAAAAAAGGCGGGAAATAATTTTTTTCCCTTGGTTTCACAGAGGGAGGGTTGGGGGGCTGATGACATATACCCTGAACCACCCGCAACAATGTTTTTGACACTTCAGGCTTTGGAAGCTCAGCCAAGAATTCAAATGGTTTTCGGACAGTGCGGGAACTGTGGGATAGCTACAGTCGCCAGTCGCTCCTCCTCCGTGAGCGTCCATTTCATTCTTTGGCTTTCTGTTACGCTTGTCTCAGCTCCTTAAGTTTCACGCAGCACTGGGCCGAGTTCCTGTTGTGGCCTCTGTCCATCATGGCCTTGGAGATTTTTTCAAATGTTTTGGCATTTTGTCTTTTGGAACGGAGTTCTCGTAGAATAGATTCATCTCCCCATACAGAGATCAGATTCAGTATCTCCTGACGGTGCATGTTGGAGCTCTTTTTTGATTCTGGGACTGAATGGTCACCTGTGCTGATCAGTGCTCCACGCTGGGCAAATAGGAAATTAAATTCAAAAGTTCCTGGGGCTTTTCCTATCTACCTGGCCAGTGCATCCGAGTTCAGATTGCTGTCCAGAGCGGTCACAATGGTGCACTGTGGGATAGCGCCCGGAGGCCAATACCGTTAGATTGCAGCCACACTAACTCTAATTCGAAATGGCAAAACTGATTTCAGCGCTACTCCTCATCAGGAGGAGTGCAGCTATCGATATTAAGAGCCCTTTATATCAAAATAAAGGATTTCATTGTGTGGACGGGTGCAGCGTTAATTTGGTTTAAAACACTGCTATATTCGATATAAACTCGTAGTGTAGACCAGGAAGGAAGGAAAACCTTCAATCAGAGCTCAAGCCTTATTAGACATCAGAAAATTCACATGAGAGAGAACTGTAATAAATGCCTTGACTAGGGTTGGCCAAAGAATTTTTTTTTAAAATCACATTTGTTAATTCCCACAAAGTGATCTTCACATCATCTTCACCGTGGTCTCTCAGCTCCTGCAGATGGGTTGCCTGCTTCTGCCTTTTGCAGCTGACCCTTCTTTGGGGTCAATCCTGCGTTCTTTCTATCAACTTTTTCCTTTTGAGTCGTAGGAGTGTGTGTCCCTCCAGCTAGGAATGTTCATCAGCTCCAGGTGGGGGGAGAGAGAGGTTTGATCCCAACAAGCTACACTGAGGCAAAACTACCTGGGCCTTCCATCCACTAGGGCTGCACATGGTGTTGGCTGCCTGCTAGTGACCTTGGTGTAAAAAGACAGTTATAGTTGTAGTGCAGCTGCAGCTGCAGCCCAGGTGCAGTGGTTGGCATTAGCTTTCCTTTGACCTGACCTAAACTCCATCACTTTTCCGAGTCTAAACAAACCCTGAGCATTACGGTTATACTGTTCCCCATTTCAAAGCAATTGTTAGTCATCAACAAATTGTTTCGTTCCCAGTTGCTCTGATGTTGCTTCAGGTTGTGCTGGAGAACAAATTGTTACTACCACTTTTCTCACTTAAAATATATTGAACTATAACAAAGAGATGGAACTGGGAGAGAGCTCAGTGGTTTGAGCATTGGCCTGCTAAACCTAGGGTTGCGAGTTCAGCCTTTGAAGGGACGATTTGGGGCAAAAATCTGGGGATTGGTCCTGCTTTGAGCAGGGGGGTTGAATTCAATGACCTCTTGAGGTCCCTTCTAACCCTGATATTCTATGAACAGGGCAGGGATAGGGGAAAATGTCACTTCACCCTCTCTAACAACAGAAGAAGCTAGGTAAGTCAGAGGGCTTCCTATCACCATCCAAACCATTCAGTTGGGAAGGTCAATATATTTTCTAAAGGGCTGTGAAGAAGATTCCTGGTAAATGACTTGGAACTAAGGTTAGGGGGTTGTTACAGGAGTGGGTGGGTGAGATTCTGTGGCCTGCATTGTGCAGGAGGTCAGACTAGATGATCATAATGGTCCCTTCTGACCTTAAACTCTATGAGACTATAAGATACCCATGCATTTGGCCCCAAAGCAGTTGTGGCCCAGGCCCTGCAGGAGGTTGCTCGTGAAGAGATCTCCTTCCTAATCAGGTGCGGGTTGCCTGTTATTTGGGAAATGCAATTCCCATCTAGGTAGGGAAGGGAAAATGGAAGTGATGTTTCTGTTCAGTCACCCTGGGCGATGCTGCAAATATGTAGAAAATGAAACTGTGTTGAATGTGATATAGCTGCAGAAAGAGACCTATTTTCCATAGATACCTGACATTTGGTGTTTTACAAGGATTCTAAGCCACACCTGAATTTAGTCCCTAATTTAAATCTGTGCCACCAGATTAAAGAAATAAAGGGCATATTTGGGGGAGGGGAGGAGTTATACTTCACTATTGCTACTGATCTTTTATGTGCTTGGTGAAGAATTCTACACCAGAGAAGTATAAAATTACTCCAAGAAAAGTCAAAGGTTTGACAAGGACTCAGGTAGAAATCGCATGTACTAGTGGTTGATTTTTCGCCCCAGTGATGGAAGCTATGGTGACCTGTGGCCCAGGTAAACTATTTTTAGAATGCTGCTCCCTAGTTAAGTGGCATTGGTCTCACTCCTAAAGGATGCCATTATTAAATTGGGAACAACTGTCTTTACCATTTGGATCCAAAGTTTCATGAAGCACAGAGAGAAACATCTGATTGCTTCAGAGCCAATCCATGCCTATGGGTCCCAATCTGGCTGCCTTGTTGGACAAGAAGCAGTTCCATGCTGGGCAAATTATGGTAGCTAATGAGGGAATGTATCAGATTCCAAGTTCAGACTGCAGGATACATGAATGCTGAGTCCTGACTCTGTGGTTTGGTCTCTTAGTTTTGCTATTAAGTCTTATGCATTTGTATCACTTCTCCACCTGTTGCTACTCTGAAAGATTAGAAAATGTGATAATAGAACACAGGTGTTTTTTCTCATGATGCAGCCTTCCCACGTAGCGTGAGAGCCCTTCCACCTACACTTATGGGCGAAATGAACTCACATAAATGGAAGGCTCCTAGGTTATTGTAGAATGTGACTTCACACAAAACTCAATGGTGGAAATGGGAATTAAGAGAAAACTGCCCTATAGGTTTATATTTTGTAATCTTTGAATAAGTTGTTACCAGTGACAATGAAATTAAACATGAAGTTAATTAGTGTAAAGTAAGAGGCTGATTATGTGATAACTTTCAGTGTTACTATATAATTCAGGTTTTCTTCTAGTTCTCCCCACCCCTCCTACTATATTGGAAATGGTGGCTAATCCTGAAAAGTAAAACCTCACTCCAAAGGAATTAGAGCGGGGGAACATGTGGGAGAAATAGCATGTATGAAAATAGAGCCCCAGTGTAGACTGTAATTATTTCTCTTTCAAATGGAATTTACTTTGATAAACTTTAAAATAAATATTCTGTGAAGAGGAAAGTTGCTTGAGTCAAGATGTGTAACCTTCTACCGAGTTAGAGGGTAACAGCCACAGAGTCCCCAATTTGCTTGTTTGCTAAACAAAGACACATCGGGCGGGAGAGGTCAGAATTTAAAATGGTGATGGATGCAGGATGATTGATTTTTGCAACCAGTTATTTTTATGGGTGCTGAGACCGTTTTTCCTTTTGAGGAGGCAGCTGTTAGAGCCCAGCTGCTTAACCTCAGGCCTGGCCATGGAAACCTCCCGTAACTGGCCTTTGTTTCTTTCACATTTGATACCTTTGGGGTTCACACGTCCACACTGCATGTGGTTTACGGCAGCAGATACTTTGAGAAAACTGCCGGGCTCAGTCGGGCTGTTCCAAACTGACGTTGGCCCAAACTCTGCCTCACTTCATCTAGAGTGGGACATGTCTGTATCGAAGGATTGGTTCACACCTGATTTGCCCAGACACCTCGCAGGAGGTGTGGTAAGATGGGGTAAGCTGGAATCTACAACGATAAAGTAAAAGGTAAGGGTGGGAGTCCTTCAGCTTTCAGCTCAACAAGCGTGTTCTGTTCATTCTCTCTGAAGCATCTGGCACTGGTCACTCTCAGGCAGCACACTGGGCTAGATGGCCCATTGGTTTGACCTAGTATGACCTGTCTTGTGTTCTTATGTAAGTCATCTAAGGGAGACTGACTTCCAGGATCCCAGGACTGATCCTCTGGGGAATGAAGCACAACAGTGACAGGCTGTGCAGCCTGCACTAGTCTCCTGTACCTGAAAAGCCTGCTAGCCCGAAGTGCTGGGCCAGCTATGCCAGTACCTGGTTCCTCAACTGCAGCTACAGGTCCTGCTCCATGTGACTCCAAAGCCAAAGAGCTGCAGAGATCCAACCTCATAATCTTTGCCATTTATTTTCCTTTTTCTATTATTAGTGATGCAATAGTGAAATCTAAGGAGAAAACTAATTCACTTTGAGGCTGTGGGCTAAATATAAGCAATAATTTGGTTTCGGTATTGAAATGTTCAGCTCTCCAAATCTGGGATGCACTGCCTGGGTGAAAACCTCTGATTGGGGTTTTGGTACCACTAAATATGCACCTGCCTCCTTGGGTTGCTGTTCTAGGATTTATAAGGGTTGATTTTCTGCTGTATTCTTCTGATGGTTTGACTAAATTGATGACTTGATTCCAACGCAATATCCTAGTTAACTCGTTGATTTACTGATTTGACCTGAACTTTATCACTGCATTGTTTAACCCTTCATTAGCTAGTCGTTTAGCCTTAGCGATGTATGTTCTTGGTTGTATTTGTTCATGTTAATAAAACATGAAACTGGGATACTGAGTCATTTCTTTCAATAAGCAACAAGGGCTGGAACTGTGGAGAATGTGAACGGAGATCAGACATTGGACGTCTGAGCCTTATCAGATTCATCTAAATTAACACTGTGTTTCCCAAAGGGGAGCAATGGAGGGGCATCTATCTTAGCTCCAGCTGCGGCCGGGTGGGGAGGGAGAGCTCAGACCATCACAAGGGAAAATAAGCTCCCTACCCAGGCTTTCAGGAATTTGGGGAGGGGTGCAGTGTGTCTGAGTGAGGAGAGATCAGTGAGGTGGGGCTGATCTGAGTAGGGGTCAGGGGTCTTGCTCTGCAGCCACTCTCATGGCCCTGCCCAATCCTTACCCCAGTCTGATTTGCCCAGGGGTTGGGCCTTGTCAGGCCAAGATGGGGTTGGAGCTCTGGTTGGAAGGGCTGTAAAGGTAGTGAACAGTTTGTAGATTTCAGCCAGCAGGGTGTTGGTAGAGTAAATGTGTGTGTGTTAAAGGGACGCTGCTGACAGAGGACAGGATGAAGGTGGTGCAGGCAACTGTAACTGCGTCTCCTGCTTTTCAGAAGTTTGAGTCTTGCGGCTGCAGAGGTTCTGCAAGGGGCTGATATTGCTCCAGCCAATCTTAACTCTGCATTAAGGAAGGGTTTTGCCCTTTAATGATTAATTCTCCTCAGTACTAACTGGGCTCTGAGGCTGACCCCAAGCTAAATGCTTAGAAAGAAAACAATGAAAATATCAACTGTCCATGACTCGTTTAAAACAAATCCTGTCCCTCCTGTCTGCACTGGCAATGATGAGAGGAAACCAAGCCAAGTGATTCATTGCCTCGGGAGAAGTTTAACCACTTCCATTCTCTGTATCTTTACTGTAACGGAAAGGAACAAGAAAAGCAAATGGAGTTCACAGAGAAAAAGTGGCAGATTTCTTCTCTCTCCAAAGCTCTGAGAGCAAACCCTGTTCTCCACATGACCCTCTTCTTTATATTTAACTCCTCCCCATTGGGCTGGATTACTGCTAGTAGCACATCCTCGCTCTGCTTCCTTCAGCATCTCAGTGTGATTACGATTAGATGAGTAATGTCCGTCCTTTCCCTTCAACCTGCAAAGGAAACTTCTGCTTCACCACACCAGCTAACAAGAAGTCATGAAAGCAGTTTCCTTGGGAATTCCAGTCCTTGTATTACCACCAAAAACACTAGACTGAGAAATGAGTGGTTCTTTAAAATCAATGTCTTCAACTAAGGCCTGGTCTACACTAGGTGGGGGGGGGGTGTCGATCTAAGGTACGCAACTTCAGCTACGTGAATAGCGTAGCTGAAGTCGAAGTACCTTAGCTAGAATTACTTACCCGTCCTCACGGCGCGGGATCGACGTCCACGGCTCCCCCGTCGACTCCGCTACCGCCACTCACTCTGGTGGAGTTCCGGAGTCGACGGGAGCGTGTTCGGGGTTCAATATCGCATCTAGATGAGACGCGATATATCGAACTCCGAGAAATCGATTGCTACCCGCCAATCTGGCGGGGAGTGAAGACACCCTAAGAGGCTATATTCTGATCTCACAGGACCAGCCGCCCACCCAGGTCAATATATAACTTAGATATTTCCCCAAAATCACATTGATGCCAATCCTTCAGTATCTAAATGCTAAAGGTTTATTTATAAAAAGAAAGAAAGAAAGAAAGAAAGAAAGAAAGAAAGAAAGAAAGAAAGAAAGAAAGAAAGAAAGGTGAGAATTAAAATTGGTTAAAGGAATCAAATACAATAATTGCAAAGTTCTTGGTTCAGGCTTATAGCAGTGATAGAATAAACTGCTGGCTTGATAAGTCTTTGGGTGCTTCCAAGTCACTGGAAGTTCCTCTCCCTTGGTTAGATGCTCCCATTAGTATAAGTCAGGGGTGTCCAAACTACGGCCCGCGGGCCAACTGCGGCCCGCGGGTCAGTTTTTATTGGCCCGCAGCAAATTCTGAAAATATAATTGAATATGGCCCGCACATGGCGCTTGAGCTCAACTCTGTTGCACTTCTCAGTTTCAACACTAGATGGAGCCAGTCACAGAAAAGGTGCTTCTCCACTAAACAACATTAAGCAAAGAAAAATAGTTACCACGAGTCACCAGAAATGGCAGCACCGAAGAAACGCAAGATAGCAAGTGAGTGTAGAACAGGGGTGGGCAAACTATGGCCTGCAGGCCACATCCGACCCGCGGGACCGTCCTGCTGAGCCCCCGAGCTTCTAGCCCGAGACGCTCGCCCAAGGCCCCTCCCACACTGTTCCCCCTCGCCCACAGCCTCAGCTCGCTCGCTCGCTCCACTGCCGGAGCCGGCACAAGGCTCTGCTGTGAGCTCCTTGGGCAGTGCAGCTGCAGAGCCCGGCCTGACCCAGTGCTCTGAGCTGCGGTGGCGGTGGTGGCATGTCCTGCTCCAGCGGGGTGGCGCGGCTGTAACACTGCCAGCCACTGGTGCTCCTGGCAGCCGGTTATGGTGGCTGGGTGCTGGGTGGGTGGGATAGTGGGCAGGTGAGTCGGGGGTGGTGGTCTGGGGGGGGGGGTGTGGATAGGGGTTGGGGGGAACAGGGGGTTGAATGGGGGCAGGGGTCCCGGGGGATAGTCAGGAAGGAGGGGGTTGGATGGGGTGGCAGGGGCAGTGAGGGGCAGGGGTTCTGGGGGCAGTCGCAGGGACAGGGAGAAGGGGTGGGTGGATGGGGCAGGGGTTTTAAACAGAGACTGGGAATGGTTGGGTCATTGCACTAATTGAATCTATTTCTCCACGTTAAGTATCCTCACACCTTCTGTGGGTCATCTTGATTATCACTTCAAAGGTTTTTTTCTCCTGCTGATGATTGCTCATCTCAGTTGATTGGCCGCTTAGAGTTGGTATGGCTACTTCCACCTTTTCACGGTCTCTGTATGTATAAATATCTTCTTTCTGTGTTCCATTCTATGCATCCGCTGAAGTGAGCTGTTAGCCAGTGAGTGGCCCATCGAACGGACACTTAATTCACAATGGACCATGGGAGGCACCCATCTACACTGAACGGACTTTTCTGTGAATGTTCTATCTGACGTATCCTGCAAAGTATCCATCCTGCAATGACTGAGCAAAATGGGGCATGGACAGGACTTGCCCATGTGACTCCAAGCTCCCATCTTTCACCTGTGATTTTCCACTAGCTGTGCTGAGGACTTTGAAACAATGGGTTTCCCTTCATATGGCAGAAGTTAAAAGAGGCCCTGGAAACATCTCCACTGTGCCTCTAGCCTGCTCCAGCCTCTTTCCTGCTCAAACATCTGGACTATGGACTTATACCAGGGGCGGGCAAACTTTTTGGCTTGAGGGCCGCATCGGGTTTCAGAATTGTATGGAGGGCCGGTTAGGGGAAGGGGGTCATGGCCCAGCCCCCACATCATATCTACCACCCCCCCCCCGGCCAGCACTCCTGCCCCATCCAACTGCCCCATTCCCTGATGGTCCCTCTGGGACCCCTGCCCCATCCACACACACCTGCTCCCTGTCCCCTGACTGCCCCTGGGCCCCTGCCGCCCCATCCAACCCCTCCTCTCATTCCTGACGGCCCTCCCGGGACCCCTGCCCCATCCACACCCCTTCTCCCTGTCCCTGACTGCCCCCAGAACCCCTGCCCCTCACTGCCCCCTGCCACCCCACCCAACCCCCCTCCTTCCTGACTATCCCCCGGGACCCCTGCCCCCATTCAACCCCCTGTTCCCCCCAACCCCTATCCACACCCCCCCCCCCAGACCCCCACCCCCGACTCTCCAGCCCGCAATCCAACCCACCCAGCGCCCATGTGCCGGCTCCGGCCGTGGAGCGAGCGAGCGAGCAGAGGCGGTGGGCGAGGGGAACAGTGTGGAGGGGCCTTGGGCGAGCGTCTCGGCTAGAAGCTCGGGGGCTCAGCAGGACGGTCCCGCGGGTCGGATGTGGCCTGCAGGCCATAGTTTGCCCACCCCTGTTCTACACTCACTTGCTATCTTGCGTTTCTTCGGTGCTGCCATTTCTGGTGACTCGTGGTAACTATTTTTCTTTGCTTAATGTTGTTTAGTGGAGAAGCACCTTTTCTGTGACTGGCTCCATCTAGTGTTGAAACTGAGAAGTGCAACAGAGTTGAGCTCAAGCGCCATGTGCGGGCCATATTCAATTATATTTTCAGAATTTGCTATGGCCAATAAAACTGACCCGCTGGCCGCAGTTGGCCCGCTGGGCCGTAGTTTGGACACCCTGACTTATACTAATGGGAGCATCTAACCAAGGGAGAGGAACTTCCAGTGACTTGAAGCACCCAAAGACTTATCAAGCCAGCAGTTTATTCTATCACTGCTATAAGCCTGAACCAAGAACTTTGCAATTATTGTATTTGATTCCTTTAACCAATTTTAATTCTCACCTTTCTTTCTTTCTTTCTTTCTTTCTTTCTTTCTTTCTTTCTTTCTTTCTTTTTATAAATAAACCTTTAGCATTTAGATACTGAAGGATTGGCATCAATGTGATTTTGGGGAAATATCTAAGTTATATATTGACCTGGGTGGGCGGCTGGTCCTGTGAGATCAGAATATAGCCTCTGAGGGTGTCTTCACTCCCGCCAGATTGGCGGGTAGCAATCGATTTCTCGGAGTTCGATATATCGCGCCTCATCTAGATGCGATATTGAACCCCGAACACGCTCCCGCGACTCGAACTCCACCAGAGTGAGTGGCGGTAGCGGAGTCGACGGGGAGCCGTGGACGCCGATCCCGCGCCGTGAGGACGGGTAAGTAATTCTAGCTAAGGTATTGACTTCAGCTACGCTATTCACGTAGCTGAAGTTGCGTACCTTAGATCGACACCCCCCCCCACCTAGTGTAGACCAGGCCTTAGTTGAAGACATTGATTTTAAAGAACCACTCATTTCTCAGTCTAGTGTTTTTGGTGGTAATACAAGGACTGGAATTCCCAAGGAAACTGCTTTCATGACTTCTTGTTAGCTGGTGTGGTGAAGCAGAAGTTTCCTTTGCAGGTTGAAGGGGAAAGGACGGACATTACTCATCTAATCGTAATCACACTGAGATGCTGAAGGAAGCAGAGCGAGGATGTGCTACTAGCAGTAATCCAGCCCAATGGGGAGGAGTTAAATATAAAGAAGAGGGTCATGTGGAGAACAGGGTTTGCTCTCAGAGCTTTGGAGAGAAAAGAAATCTGCCACTTTTTCTCTGTGAACTCCATTTGCTTTTCTTGTTCCTTTCCGTTACAGTAAAGATACAGAGAATGGAAGTGGTTAAACTTCTCCCGAGGCAATGAATCACTTGGCTTGGTTTCTCTCATCATTGCCAGTGCAGACAGGAGGGACAGGATTTGTTTTAAACGAGTCATGGACAGTTGATATTTTCATTGTTTTCTTTCTAAGCATTTAGCTTGGGGGTCAGCCTCAGAGCCCAGTTAGTACTGAGGGAGAATTAATCATTAAAGGGCAAAACCCTTCCTTAATGCAGAGTTAAGATTGGCTGGAGCAATATCAGCCCCTTGCAGAACCTCTGCAGCCGCAAAACTCAAACTTCTGAAAAGCAGGAGACGCAGTTACAGTTGCCTGCACCACCTTCATCCTGTCCTCTGTCAGCAGCGTCCCTTTAACACACACACATTTACTCTACCAACACCCTGCTGGCTGAAATCTACAAACTGTTCACTACCTTTTACAGCCCTTCCAACCAGAGCTCCAACCCCATCTTGGCCTGACAAGGCCCAACCCCTGGGCAAATCAGACTGGGGTAAGGATTGGGCAGGGCCATGAGAGTGGCTGCAGAGCAAGACCCCTGACCCCTACTCAGATCAGCCCCACCTCACTGATCTCTCCTCACTCAGACACACTGCACCCCTCCCCAAATTCCTGAAAGCCTGGGTAGGGGAGCTTATTTTCCCTTGTGATGGTCTGAGCTCTCCCTCCCCACCCGGCCGCAGCTGGAGCTAAGATAGATGCCCTCCATTGCTCCCTTTGGGAAACACAGTGTTAATTTAGATGAATCTGATAAGGCTCAGACGTCCAATGTCTGATCTCCGTTCACATTCTCCACAGTTCCAGCCCTTGTTGCTTATTGAAAGAAATGACTCAGTATCCCAGTTTCATGTTTTATTAACATGAACAAATACAACCAAGAACATACATCGCTAAGGCTAAACGACTAGCTAATGAAGGGTTAAACAATGCAGTGATAAAGTTCAGGTCAAATCAGTAAATCAACGAGTTAACTAGGATATTGCGTTGGAATCAAGTCATCAATTTAGTCAAACCATCAGAAGAATACAGCAGAAAATCAACCCTTATAAATCCTAGAACAGCAACCCAAGGAGGCAGGTGCATATTTAGTGGTACCAAAACCCCAATCAGAGGTTTTCACCCAGGCAGTGCATCCCAGATTTGGAGAGCTGAACATTTCAATACCGAAACCAAATTATTGCTTATATTTAGCCCACAGCCTCAAAGTGAATTAGTTTTCTCCTTAGATTTCACTATTGCATCACTAATAATAGAAAAAGGAAAATAAATGGCAAAGATTATGAGGGGTTGGATCTCTGCAGCTCTTTGGCTTTGGAGTCACATGGAGCAGGACCTGTAGCTGCAGTTGAGGAACCAGGTACTGGCATAGCTGGCCCAGCACTTCGGGCTAGCAGGCTTTTCAGGTACAGGAGACTAGTGCAGGCTGCACAGCCTGTCACTGTTGTGCTTCATTCCCCAGAGGGGATCAGTCCTGGGATCCTGGAAGTCAGTCTCCCTTAGATGACTTACATAAGAACACAAGACAGGTCATACTAGGTCAAACCAATGGGCCATCTAGCCCAGTGTGCTGCCTGAGAGTGACCAGTGCCAGATGCTTCAGAGAGAATGAACAGAACACGCTTGTTGAGCTGAAAGCTGAAGGACTCCCACCCTTACCTTTTACTTTATCGTTGTAGATTCCAGCTTACCCCCATCTTACCACACCTCCTGCGAGGTGTCTGGGCAAATCAGGTGTGAACCAATCCTTCGATACAGACATGTCCCACTCTAGATGAAGTGAGGCAGAGTTTGGGCCAACGTCAGTTTGGAACAGCCCGACTGAGCCCGGCAGTTTTCTCAAAGTATCTGCTGCCGTAAACCACATGCAGTGTGGACGTGTGAACCCCAAAGGTATCAAATGTGAAAGAAACAAAGGCCAGTTACGGGAGGTTTCCATGGCCAGGCCTGAGGGTTAAGCAGCTGGGCTCTAACAGCTGCCTCCTCAAAAGGAAAACGGTCTCAGCACCCATAAAAATAACTGGTTGCAAAAATCAATCATCCTGCATCCATCACCATTTTAAATTCTGACCTCTCCTGCCCGATGTGTCTTTGTTTAGCAAACAAGCAAATTGGGGACTCTGTGGCTGTTACCCTCTAACTCGGTAGAAGGTTACACATCTTGACTCAAGCAACTTTCCTCTTCACAGAATATTTATTTTAAAGTTTATCAAAGTAAATTCCATTTGAAAGAGAAATAATTACAGTCTACACTGGGGCTCTATTTTCATACATGCTATTTCTCCCACATGTTCCCCGCTCTAATTCCTTTGGAGTGAGGTTTTACTTTTCAGTTTTAGCCACCATTTCCAATTTAGTAGGTGGGGCGGGAGAGAACTAGAAGAAAACCTGAATTATATAGTAACACTGAAAGTTATCACATAATCAGCCTCTTACTTTACACTAATTAACTTCATGTTTAATTTCATTGTCACTGGTAACAACTTATTCAAAGATTACAAAATATAAACCTATAGGGCAGTTTTCTCTTAATTCCCATTTCCACCATTGAGTTTTGTGTGAAGTCACATTCTACAATAACCTAGGAGCCTTCCATTTATGTGAGTTCATTTCGCCCATAAGTGTAGGTGGAAGGGCTCTCACGCTACGTGGGAAGGCTGCATCATGAGAAAAACACCTGTGTTCTATTATCACATTTTCTAATCTTTCAGAGTAGCAACAGGTGGAGAAGTGATACAAATGCATAAGACTTAATAGCAAAACTAAGAGACCAAACCACAGAGTCAGGACTCAGCATTCATGTATCCTGCAGTCTGAACTTGGAATCTGATACATTCCTCATTAGCTACCATAATTTGCCCAGCATGGAACTGCTTCTTGTCCAACAAGGCAGCCAGATTGGGACCCATAGGCATGGATTGGCTCTGAAGCAATCAGATGTTTCTCTCTGTGCTTCATGAAACTTTGGATCCAAATGGTAAAAGACAGTTGTTCCCAATTTAATAATGGCATCCTTTAGGAGTGAGACCAATGCCACTTAACTAGGGAGCAGCATTCTAAAAATAGTTTACCTGGGCCACAGGTCACCATAGCTTCCATCACTGGGGCGAAAAATCAACCACTAGTACATGCGATTTCTACCTGAGTCCTTGTCAAACCTTTGACTTTTCTTGGAGTAATTTTATACTTCTCTGGTGTAGAATTCTTCACCAAGCACATAAAAGATCAGTAGCAATAGTGAAGTATAACTCCTCCTCCCCAAATATGCCCTTTATTTCTTTAATCTGGTGGCACAGATTTAAATTAGGGACTAAATTCAGGTGTGGCTTAGAATCCTTGTAAAACACCAAATGTCAGGTATCTATGGAAAATAGGTCTCTTTCTGCAGCTATATCACATTCAACACGGATTTCATTTTCTACATATTTGCAGCATCGCCCAGGGGTGACTGAACAGAAACATCACTTCCATTTTCCCTTCCCTACCTAGATGGGAATTGCATTTCCCAAATAACAGGCAACCTGCACCTGATTAGGAAGGAGATCTCTTCACGAGCAACCTCCTGCAGGGCCTGGGCCACAACTGCTTTGGGGGCCAAATGCATGGGTATCTTATAGTCTCATAGAGTTTAAGGTCAGAAGGGACCATTATGATCATCTAGTCTGACCTCCTGCACAATGCAGGCCACAGAATCTCACCCACCCACTCCTGTAACAACCCCCTAACCTTAGTTCCAAGTCATTTACCAGGAATCTTCTTCACAGCCCTTTAGAAAATATATTGACCTTCCCAACTGAATGGTTTGGATGGTGATAGGAAGCCCTCTGACTTACCCTAGCTTCTTCTGTTGTTAGAGAGGGTGAAGTGACATTTTCCCTATCCCTGCCCTGTTCATAGAATATCAGGGTTAGAAGGGACCTCAAGAGGTCATTGAATTCAACCCCCCTGCTCAAAGCAGGACCAATCCCCAGATTTTTGCCCCAAATCGTCCCTTCAAAGGCTGAACTCGCAACCCTAGGTTTAGCAGGCCAATGCTCAAACCACTGAGCTCTCTCTCCCAGTTCCATCTCTTTGTTATAGTTCAATATATTTTAAGTGAGAAAAGTGGTAGTAACAATTTGTTCTCCAGCACAACCTGAAGCAACATCAGAGCAACTGGGAACGAAACAATTTGTTGATGACTAACAATTGCTTTGAAATGGGGGAACAGTATAACCGTAATGCTCAGGGTTTGTTTAGACTCGGAAAAGTGATGGAGTTTAGGTCAGGTCAAAGGGAAAGCTAATGCCAACCACTGCACCTGGGCTGCAGCTGCAGCTGCACTACAACTATAACTGTCTTTTACACCAAGGTCACTAACTTGAGCAGCCAACACCATGTGCAGCCCTAGTGGATGGAAGGCCCAGGTAGTTTTTGCCTCAGTGTAGCTTGTTGGGATCAAACCTCTCTCCCCACCTGGAGCTGATGAACATTCCTAGCTGGAGGGACACACACTCCTACGACTCAAAAGGAAAAAGTTGATAGAAAAGAACGCAGGATTGACCCCAAAGAAGGGTCAGCTGCAAAAGGCAGAAGCAGGCAACCCATCTGCAGGAGCTGAGAGACCACGGTGAAGATGATGTGAAGATCACTTTGTGGGGAATTAACAAATGTGATTTTAAAAAAAAAATCTTTGGCCAACCCTAGTCAAGGCATTTATTACAGTTCTCTCTCATGTGAATTTTCTGATGTCTAATAAGGCTTGAGCTCTGATTGAAGGTTTTCCTTCCTTCCTGGTCTACACTACGAGTTTATATCGAATATAGCAGTGTTTTAAACCAAATTAACGCTGCACCCGTCCACACAATGAAATCCTTTATTTTGATATAAAGGGCTCTTAATATCGATAGCTGCACTCCTCCCTGATGAGGGGAGTAGCGCTGAAATCGGTTTTGCCATTTCGAATTAGAGTTAGTGTGGCTGCAATCTAACGGTATTGGCCTCCGTGCGCTATCCCACAGTGCACCATTGTGACCGCTCTGGACAGCAATCTGAACTCGGATGCACTGGCCAGGTAGATAGGAAAAGCCCCAGGAACTTTTGAATTTAATTTCCTATTTGCCCAGCGTGGAGCACTGATCAGCACAGGTGACCATTCAGTCCCAGAATCAAAAAGAGCTCTATCATGGACCTTACGGGATATACTGAATATGTTATTTGTATGGTGAGATGAATATATTCTACAAGAACTCCGTTCAAAAGACAAAATGCCAAAACATTTGAAAAAATCTCCAAGGCCATGATGGACAGAGGCCACAACAGGAACTCGGCCCAGTGCTGCGTGAAACTTAAGGAGCTGAGACAAGCGTAACAGAAAGCCAAAGAATGAAATGGACGCTCACGGAGGGAGGAGCGACTGACGACTGTAGCTATCCCACAGTTCCCGCACTGTCCGAAAACCATTTGAATTCTTGGCTGAGCTTCCAAAGCCTGAAGTGTCAAAAACATTGTTGCGGGTGGTTCAGGGTATATGTCATCAGCCCCCCAACCCTCCCTCTGTGAAACCAAGGGAAAAAAATTATTTCCCGCCTTTTTTCAATGTCACCGTATGTCTACTGGATGCTGCTGGCAGATGCGGTGCTGCAGTGCTACACAGCAGCATCCCCTTCCCTTCCCTTCCCTTGCAGATGGTGCAGCATGACTGATCTCCGTCATCGTCGTCCCCTGATTGCTCCTGGCCGGCCTCGGTGAGGTCGGCCGGGGGCGCCTGGGCGAAAATGAGAATGATTCCCCAGGTCATTCTCTTCTTTAAGTTTTGTCTCCTGAAGATTCACTCCTGCCTGGAATATCATAGCAGCTGGAGGCTGCCCTCCCCTCCCTCCTTTGATCTCTACTTGCAGAGGCAATAAAGTCAGTGTTGTTTCAAATTCATGCATTCTTTATAACTTCATCACAGAAATGGGGGATAACTACCACGGTAGCCCAGGAGGGGTGGGGGAGGAGGGAAGCAATGGGTGGGATTGTTGCAGGGGCACCCCCTAGAATGGCATGCAGCGCATCATTTCTGCGGGATATCTGGGGCTCTGATCTGGAGCGGCCATTTGCCTCTCTGGTTTTTTAGTAGGCTTGCCTGATATTCTAGGCAGGACTGACTCTCCCTTTAGACAAAACTTGAAGAAGAGAATGACCTCGGGAGTCATTCCCATTTTTGTCCATGCGCCCCCAGCTGACCTCACCGAGGCCGGCCAGGAGCACCCATGACAGCAGCAGACGGTACAGTATGACTGGTAACAGTCATTGTCAACTTGCAATGCAGCAGACGGTACAGTAGAGCTGGTCACCCTCTTGGCTAATTTGCAAAGGCAAGGGATGATGCTGTGTAGCGCTGCAGTACCGCATCTGTTAGCAACATCCAGTAGACATACGGTGACAGTGAAAAAAGGCTGAATGGGCTCCATGGTTGCCGTGCTATGGCATCTGCCTGGGCAATCCAGGGAAAAGGGTGTGAAATAATTGTCTGCCATTGCTTTCACGGAGGGAGGATTGTCTGATGACATTTACCCAGAATCACCTGCGACACTGTTTTTGCCCCATCATTCATTGGTATCTCAACCCAGAATTCCAATGGGCAGAAGAGACTATGGGAACTATGGGATAGCTACGCACATTGCAACGCTCCAGAATTCGACGCTAGCTTCGGTACATGGATGCACACCGCTGAATTAATGTGCTTAGTGTGGCCACGTGCACTCGACTTTATACAATGTTTCCAAAATCGGTCTCTGTAAAATCGGAATAATCCAGTAGTGTAGACATACCCCATGTGGATTTTCTGATGTTTAATAAGGTTTGAGCTCTGATTGAAACTATTCCCACACTCAGAGCATGTGTAGCGTCTCTCTCCTGTGTGGATTCTCTGATGTGCAATCAGGGTAGAGTTCTGATTGAAGCTTTCCCCGCACTCTGAGCATTGGTGTGGGTTCTCTCCAGTGTGGATTCTCTGAGGTGAGATGAGGGCTGAACGAGGAATGAAGTGTTTCCTACACTCAGAGCATCCATGAGGTTTCTCACCTGTGTGGATTCTCCTATGTTTGATAAGGTTTGAGCTCTGATTGAAGCTTTTCCCGCATTCAGCGCATGTGTAAGGCGTCTCTCCTGTGTGGATTCTATGATATGAGATGAGGGTTGAACTATCAATGAAGCGTTTCCCACACTCAGAGCATTCATAAGGTTTCTCGCCCGTGTGGATTGTCTGATGTGTGGTAAGGTGTGGCCTCTGACTGAAGTGTTTCCCACACTCAGAGCATCCATAAGGTTTCTCACCTGTGTGGATTCTCCGATGTGTGATCAGGGCAGAGCTCCGAATGAAGCTTTTCCCGCACTCAGAGCACATGTAGGGTTTCTCTCCAGTGTGGGTTCTCCAATGTGTGAGAAGAGTTGAGCTCTGATTGAAGCTTTTCCCACACTTATGGCATCTGTAGCGTGTCTCTTCCAGGTTGATTCTCTTGCATGTAATAAGGTCTGAGTGGCTACTGAAGTTTTCCTCTGGCCTGTGCTGAGTCTCACAGGCTTTTGCTTTTTCTGGGAGTGCACAACTCCCGTAAACATTCCCTTTGGATCTTCCTGATAATGTTCCACGTGGTTCTACTTGTTCAGCATCTTCCTGCTGGGGTTTCTCCTCCTCATTCTC
Organism: Mauremys reevesii; assembly: GCF_016161935.1. Taxonomy (NCBI): domain Eukaryota; kingdom Metazoa; phylum Chordata; order Testudines; family Geoemydidae; genus Mauremys; species Mauremys reevesii. The sequence continues at coordinate 32,390,779 of NC_052639.1, forward strand.
ACTCACCATCCCATCACCTGATGGCAGATAGAGACAATCCAGACATAGGTCACTCCCTATGCTGGAGAGAAAGGAATCTCAGAGAGAGGAATGGAAAAGGGATGAACAAACCAAAATATGTGCAGGAGAGATCAAACCTATCAGGATCTGATTTTTCCCAAATCCTTCCCCAGAGGAGAGAGGAAGTGATCAGTTTTGGTCTGTATCTTATGAGATCATTCAGGAGAAAGTGAGATTGGGGAGGGACCTGTTTCCAGTTGTCAGTCAGAATAGATGGGAAGCCTTGAGTGACATCTGCCATAATGGTTCCACATCTGCAGAGAACAATCCTGAACTTGGAGAGCTCACAAGGTCTTTGTAGGGTATTTGTATTTGTCCAATCTTCCACTTCTTGTAAGCTGTTTTTTTGTGTTTTCACTGTTAAGCCAAGCTGGTCGCCTGCCATATTTACTTTTCTTCCTACACATCGGGATGGTTTTGTTCCTGCAACCTCAATAAGGATTCTTTAAAATACTTTTTAAAGTATTTCCTCGACTCCTTTCCCCGTCATGTTATTCTCCCAGGGGATCCTGCCCATCAGCTTCCTGAGGGAGTCAAAGTCTGCTTTTCTGAAGTCCAGGGTCTCTCCTTTCTTCCTTGTGTCAGGATCCTGAACTCGACCATCTCATGGTCACTGCCTTCTAGGTTCCCATCCACTATTGCTTCCTCTACTATTATTTGCCTGATGGGGTTTGATTGGGGGGTGCGGGGGGGCAGACCAGGGAAATGGTGGGGTGGTGCTTTGGGGAAGAGGTGGAGTGGGGGAGGGGCCTGGGGCAGAGCAGGAGTTGAGCACCCACTGGCCAGAGGGGAAGTTGGTGCCTACTGAGGGGATGGACAAAGGACTGACAGACTCAGAGAAGATGAGGGTTGAAAAGGACTTCAGGAGGTATCCAGTCCAACCCCCTGCCCATGGCAGGACCAACACCAACTAAATCATCCCAGCCAGGGTTTTGTCAAGCCGGGCCTTCAAAACCTCTAAGGAAGGAGATTCCACCACCTCCCTAGGGAACCCATCCCAGTGCTTCACCACCCTCCTAGTGAAATAGTGTTTCCTAATATTCAACCTAGACCTCCCCCACTGCAACTTGAGACCATTGCTCCTTGTTCTGTCATCTGCCACCACTGAGAACAGCTGAGCTCCATCCTCTTTGGACCCCCGCCCCTTTCAGGTCGCTGAAGGCTAGGGTTACCAGATATCCCGATTTTATAGGGATAGTCCCGATTTTTGGGTCCTTTTCTTGTATAGGCTCCTATTACCCCCCACCCCATCCCGATTTTTCACATTTGCTGTCTGGTCACCCTATTGAAGGCTGCTATTAATTCCCCCCTCGCTGTCCTCTTCTGCAGACTAAATAAGCTCCAGCCCCTGGTCATTTTCCTTGTCGTCAGCTGGACCTCTCCAATTTGTCCACACCCTTTCTGTAGTGGGTTGGCCCCAAACCAGACGCAATACTCCAGATGTCCAGATATGGCCTCACCAGTGCCCAATAGAGCGGAATAATCACCTCCTCGATCTGCTGGCAATGCTCCTACTAACGCAGCCCAATATGCCGCTAGGCTTCTTGGCAAGAAGGGCACACTGCTGACTCATAGCCGGCTTCTCGCCCACTGTAATCCTCAGCTCGTTGACCAGCCCCAGGGCTGACCCATGAGTCCGTGGGGAGGGGTGGAGGAGAGGAGGCCACGGTGAGTGGTGAGGACCCCAGAGAGGGGGTGCAGTGGAGGAGAGGGGGACTCAGCCAGGCAGCAGTGGGCGATGGGGATGGGAGAAGGGGGGAAGCAGATACAGGAGGAGATGGAGCACAGGCTGGGCACCAGGGCCCAGGCATCCAGGGCCTGGTTGGCGGCAGCTGTGCCAGGGGCCCCACCTATTTACCAACCGCCTGTGCTTCCACTGAGGGATCTCCAGAGTGTCAATGTTCCCGGAGCTCGCCTTCCTGACAGGCCTGAGCAACCAGAGCTTGTCCCTAGACCACTCCCAGCCTCCGCTGGGAGCGTATGGACCCAAACAGGCTGGAGACAAGTTATCGCAGAAATCACTGGGGACTCGGGAGCATCTTCAGCTGTGGAGGGTGACACACCCCACAGGAGCTGAATTTCTGACTCGGGGCTGAGCAGTGCAGGGTGGATGCACAGCACAGCTGTGAGGCTGTTTGATGCGATCGATGCACCCAAGTCGGTTTAGTGGGGTCTAGTGAAGACCCACTAAATTGACAGCAGAGTGCTCTCCGGCGACTCTGGGACTACACCGGGAATGACAGGAGTAAGGTAAGTCTCCCGTCGGCCCAGCACAGCGTAGACACAGCAGTAAGTCGACCTAAGCTACCTCGAATCCAGCTGTGTTAGTCCCGTAGCTGGAGCAGCGTCACTTAGGACGACTTACTGCAGAAGGATGGACACAGCCTGAGGCCTGAGTTTCCACTGCAGTCTGGATGCTCAAACACCAGCTTGGCAACACAAGTCACCAAGCCCAGGCCATGCAGAGACAGGCTCAGTGTGCAATGTGGATACCCTCAGACAAGCCCAGGAGTGTCACATGAGGAAATCAATCTTTCGTTGGACTTCCTGGTAGAAGAGCCCAGTGATGGTGGAGCTCCCCGACCGTCAGTGACAAACACAGCGCTCCAGCAACTGAGCTCTAGGGCTCGCTGCTGAAAGAAAAGCTTCACGAGTGACAAAGGGCAAAGGGAGGTGCTGGTCTTTGCCCAAGGGAAGGGAGCCCCACCCTCCAACACAGACCATTTCCTTCGTTGTCTGTCTGTGCTGGGGCAGGAGCAATAACACGGCCTCCTGCTTTTGCTATTGCAGAGAGTTGGTTATGACGGTTTCTCAAACACAGGGTGCGGAACAGGCCTCAGACCTGACTGGGTGTAAAGAAGAACTACGCAGATAGACTGAGCCAGCTGGGAATTCAGATGTGCCCCTTTCCTGGAGGGATGGACTGACCTGTGAGGGGACTGGAACCGGAGCTACCAATGTTTAACTTGCACTCGTTCAGCATCTTTCCTGTGAGTGCCGTCACTGTAGGTTAAATACTCTAGCCCCAGGCTCCCCGCCAGCTCTCCTTGTGATTGGATTCTGTACAGCAGGGGTGCAGGGAACCAACAGGTGCATCTGACTCCTTGGTGAGGTTTGCGTGCAAGGTGTGTGTGTGAGTCTTTGTGTGTCGGAAGCATGAGTGTGGCACTGTCACTGAACTGGGAGAGGGCGACGGTGGTGGAGAGAGACAGTGGAAGAATAAAGGGGCAGCGATGGGCATAACGATGATGATTGTGTTGTGTTTCATTCCTTAGATCTGGTGCCACTGCCTGTCCCTTTAGCCTTGTAGTTTACCAAGAGTAAAACTAAATATCTGTTCAGATACAAGGGAGTGTCTGTGTCCATTCCTGTTAGCTGCACAGGGGTTTGACGTTGCTGCTTTCAATCCTCCGGCTCTGCTGGGATAAGGAACAATTCAGGCCGTGACTGAACTGAAGGAGGGAGATGATTTTCTGACAGGAGGGACGGCGCCTCTCAAAGGTGTTTGGCAGGCAGCCTCCTTCCCAGGTCTGAACCAACAACACCCAGTTGAAAAGGGACCCTCCCCAGCCCTCCTCAGCCCGGTGAAAACGAGCGAGTGAGTGAGCGTGGGGGAGAGCGAGCGACGGAGGGAGATGGATTGAGCGGGCCGGGACCTCGGTGAAGGGGCAGGATGAGGGTGTTCGGTTTTGTGGGGTCAGAAAGTTGGCAACCCCAGATCCAGGGGAAACAAATCAAACACCCAACGAGTCTGGCCAGGGGCAGGACATCAGCTTTGAGGGGAGGGGTGGGTGTGGCAGTGAAATCACAAAGGCCTTTTGCAGGAACTCGGCCTATTGGGCAAAGGTGGTGGGGAGGGGGTGACCTCAGAGAGAGAGAGAGACCCCGACATCAGCCGGGCAGGACAGAGGTGCAGGGCCAGGCCAGTCTCTGAGACCTCCCGGCTTTGCTGCCGCAAGTCACCTTCGCGAGGTCTCTCCTCGAGGGCTGAGAGAGAATTAGGATTCAGAGTTGTGAGCATGAGGAGGAACCTCTGTGGAGTTTTCTCCTTTCCTCCCACTGATTGTGCCGAAAACAAACTTCCCTTTGAGAAGGTAAGAGGCTCAGAGAGGTTTGGAACCTGTTCCGTCTGATCCACCTGGCGCAGGCAGCATTCTAGGCCCAGACAGCACTGGCTTCAGGTGGCAGAATTTGATTTCCTCCCTAGGTTTTGATGATTGGAATCCCTGGGGACATTGGGGTGTATCCTTTTTGGTTTATCTTTTCCTCTTTCCTCCCTCCTCTTCTCTTGCTTCTTTTTTCCCTTTTCCAGCTTCCCTCCCTCTACCTAGGAGGGACGGGTCTGGAGTGCGGGCAAGGGAGGGGTATTGCTCTCATTGCGGGAGGTCCTCACCAAGAGGTGGGTCTGGGTCTGAGAGTGATCCCCTCTGATGGTGTCCTGGGCCGTCCTTTGGGACATCTGGTGAGACCTCAGCCTCCTGCCCTCAGAGTCTCAGTGCTGATTGGCTGAGCAGGGGGCTATCGACACCAAGGAGACTCAGGTCAGTTTGGTCTCTTTTCAAATCAGGCAAATAAGTCACAACCAATCCAATGTATGGAATTAATCTTGCTGCTTCTCTCCATTAATTGTCTCTTGTCAGGTCTTGATTTTCAATAATGTCCTAGGTCTTCTAAAATACTTGCTGAATAATTACTATGAACCACTGTTGGTCTCTAGCTCACTTGAGGGCAGTTTATTCTGATCACTCAATGTGTGAAATTCAAGAGAGGCTGAAAGTCAGGAGCAGTGTTTCCTCTAATTTGTTATGTCCATGTGTGGAATGAATTTTGTTTTGGGCACAAATATGGAGGTGAGGTGTGACACATCACCTGCATATTGCGCTTCTTACAAAATTCATTCTGCACATGGATGGTGTGTGGCAGGGGTGAGGCTGAAAGGTTTGGAGTGTGGGAGAGGCCTGGGGGGTTGGGGCGCAGTGATGTGAGGGCTCCGGCTGGGGGTGCAGGCTCTGGAGTGGGGCTAGCGATGAGGGTCTCAGCATTGGAGCAGAGGGTAGGGGCGCAGGGGGTGAGGGCTCTGGGGTGGGGCTGGGACTGAGGAGATTGGGGAGCAGGTTGCCCCAGGAGAAAGAACTGCCCCTCCAGCCCTCTCCCCACAGCAGCACAGGGCCAGATGAGAGGGCACCTGTCTCCAAGCTGCAGCAGCCGGTGGGGCTGGGTTGGGACTGAGGGAGGCGACAGGATTTATTTTTCCGAAGTCAAAAGGAGGAAGGGATGGAGTTATGCTTCAGTTTTTACCTCATAAACTTATTCCTGTCTAACCTACAGGACACTATGGGAATAAGACACTATGTCATGTGGTGACATCACAAGAGCAGAGGATGTGAGAACTACAGCAACTGAGAGGCAGGGGATTTAGAGTCGGATTGTTTCAAATGCTGCATTTGTCGGCTGACATTTAACAGCAACGCTTAGCTAACACAATGGAGAAAGGAATTCTCTGCTAAAGATTCAACTTGCCCCTTTGGCCAACTCTGCCCCTTCCCTGACCGGAGTGTGCTCAGAACAGCCCCACCTTCCCCCGCACACACACACACACACAAGCCCACAGCTGGGCACCCAGCACAAAGCCAGGGAAGTGGTTGCTTGGCTTGTTTTACTTTTTGCTTTGCAGAAGGTTTTTTCAAAAGCATTTTCTGCTCCTGTTCCCCATGGTGAGGAAGCAGATGGTTGTGGGGAAGGGAACCTGACAGCGGTGGAGCCGGGGCAGTGGGGGGGGAGTTGGGGGAGGCTGAGGAGGGCAACAGGAGGCTGGAGGTGACTGGGGCGATGGGGGAAAGGGAACAGTTTGGAGGAGGCTGAAGGGGGAGATGGGGGAACGGGACATTTGGGGGGCTAAAGGGGGCAATTGGGGCAGTTGTGGGAGGCTGAAGAGGCTGATGGGGGAAGTTGGGGAGGCTAAAGGAGCAATGGGGAAGTTGGGGGAGGCTGAAGAGGGTGATGGGGGAAGTTGGGGGAGGCTGAAGAGGGCAACGGGAGGCTGGAGGTGACTGGGGCGATGGGGGGAAGGGAACAGTTTGGAGGAGGCTGAAGGGGGAGATGGGGGAACGGGACATTTGGGGGGGCTAAAGGGGGCAATTGGGGCAGTTGTGGGAGGCTGAAGAGGCTGATGGGGGAAGTTGGGGGAGGCTAAAGGAGCAATGGGGGAAGTTGGGGGAGGCTAAAGGGAGCAATGGGGGAAGTTGGGGGAGGCTAAAGGGGGCATTGGGTTGAAGGAGGCCAGGGCAGAGAGGCTGTTGGGGGCTGCCTGTCCCCACGGGAGGGGAGGAGGAAGAGGAGCTGCCCTTCTTTCTGAAGCTGTTTCCTGTTAGATCTTGCAACGTCACTGTTCCTGAGCAGGGTCCTGTGATGAAAAGGAAACTAGAGAGATTCGTGGTCCTGCTTTCAGCAGGGGGTTAGGCTGGATGACCTCCTGGGGTCTCTTCCAACCCTAATTGTCTAGGATTCTGTGTTTCTGTGGAGGACAGGTCCATCAATGGCTGTTGACAGACAGACTGCCCACCCTGGTGGGCAGGGATGGTGCCCTAACCTCTGTCTGTCAGAAGCTGGGAATTGGGCGACAGGGATGGCTCCTGGATGATTCCTGTCTGTTCATTCCTCTGGGGCACCTGGCACTGGCCGCTATCGACCGACAGGACACTGGGCTAGATGGAGCTTTGGTTTGACCCAGTCTGGCCGGTCTTCCTTCTAATGCTCTTCTCACATGCTCAGTAACAGCTGCAAGCTGCTGCCCTCACGCACCATCAGAATCTGCTCCTGCAATCAAAGGCCAGAAAATCCCCCGGAAGGGGGGAATCGGAGGGGCGGGATGGGCAGATGGACAAAACTGGGAGAGGATCAGGGGTTCAGACGGGGGCTGCCCTGCCAGGTAGGTGCAGAAGGGAAAACCCCCAGCTAGAGGGAGGCAGAGGGGATAGAAGTCCCCACAGATGGGGTGAGCCGGCAGCAGCAGTTCCAAACCAGGGTGTGGTGGATGGTAGAAGGACTCGTGTTCCTCGCAGGATGGTCCATCTCAGCCCCCCCTCCCCAGGGCTGTGGTGTTAAAGGCCCCGAGTGGCCCAGTGCCCAGGCTCCACCGCTCTGCTCTAGCTGAAATGGTGACTGAGCTGCCAAGGGAGATGTGATTCAGGGAAATAGTTTAAACCTCCTCCCCATCCCCTCATCATAAAGCAAACTGATACTTTTAGACGTGTTTACGCTGCTTCAAAGAATTCCTGGCCAGTTTCCGTCTCGGTAACATGTCTGCTTGGAGCCTCAGAGTAGCTCAAGATTTGTCTTATCTGCTGCTCTGATTGCCTGAGTTAGTCTCCTGTCCTGAGCTCCTGGAGTTCTGCACCTTTTCATTGTTTATTTCTAGCAATGGTATTTGGATGACAGTGTCCAGTAGTTCAGGCACCCAGCTGAGAGGCAGGAATTAGGACACACCGGGAGCTGATCCCCTGCCCCACTCGCGCTCATTAGTTAGCCCCAATGAACCCCTTCAAAGGGAGAGCTGGACAGAGCCCCACCACGGCACACTGCTTCGTGCACTGACCTGAAACATGGGGACCCTGGTTCAAATCCTTTCTCCCTTGTGGACAGTGGCGGGGGCGGGGTGATGCTGGCAGCCCCAGCTCATGCCTGTGGCCTCAGGCCTCCTGAGGCACAGATCTAGCCCAAAGGCAGACTTGCCTAGGTGGCAGGATAGCCCTGAGTGCCCAAGGGGACTGTCTGTGACTCCTGCTCAGGCTGTTCGTGTGCCTGGGGAGTTCGCCTCGGGGGTGGAAGCTCCCAGTCCCCATGGGGTGCCCTGGTGTGTAACAGTCTGCCCTGAGCTTGCTACTCACGTCCCTGAGCTACTCTCTGCAGCTGGACAGAGGGAATTGAACCTGGCTCTCCCACATGGCAGGTGGGTGCTGGGAGCACAGGACCCATCTGTGAGAGAGGGCAGGGCTAGGACACCTCCCGTTGTCAGTGTCTCCTGGGCGGGCTTGGCTGGCTCCTGCCTGGGGAGCTGGTGGTTGTGAGTTGTGTTGTAAGGTGCCTGTGTCGCCTGCATCGTACAGGAGTTCAGGCCCCTAACTCCGCTTAGTGGATCACTGGGTTGTTCCTGTAAAAGCAGCAAAGAATCCTGTGGCACCTTATAGACTAACAGACGTTTTTGCAGCATGAGCTTTCGTGGGTGAAACAACAATTCGGTTGTTCCTGGATTTTCTCGCTGCTGAAACCAGGTCCTGTGACGCTCAGCACAGCCCCCCCTCAGTCCCGTCATGGGTGTAGCCAGTCCGGTCTCTGCAGAGCCCAGCTGAGCAATGCCTGATTGACATGGGTGTGCACAGGAGAAGAGACAGAGCACAGGCTGGAAAGTGACACATCACAGCAAAGCCCAAACGCTCCTCCTAGGGGCACGATATTCCCTGTGGGTGCTGGGGACACGCTGTGATGGGATCCGCTGTGCCCCCTGAACCCTCTCCAGCCTGGGCTGTCTCCCACAATGCCCTGCTACTGACCAGCAGCAACCCTCCAGGCGCTGTTATCCTCGGCACAACGGCATGTGGAGCGGCTTGATTGCATGGATGCTCCCGAGCCACTCGTGAATCCCACAGTGAGGTGCCCGCCAGATCCCCAGCTCCCAGCACTGCGCCTCAGGAATATGCTGTGTGTGTTAGTAATTGGTTCCCACTTCCCCACTGGAAGGTGGAGCTACACCAGGAACGTGGGGTCTGTGGTGTCGCGGTTTGGGTGGGTTATTGGAAGAGCGGGAGGACTAGTCTATGGCAGAAGCCTGCGATTTGCCTTGCCTGCCGGCTTGCGCTTTGGCTTCACTTTTGGTTTTTGATTTTTTTCCTCCACTGTCATCAGTTCATCCCTTCCCACTGAACTGCCCAGTGCCTGGCTTGGAGGTGGAGGCAGGAGGAGAGAGACAAGAGTGAGATTTCAGCATCTCCAGTAGCCCCAACAAACACTGTTGGGTTTTAATTCATAGCTGTTGTCGGTCTGGGGGAGACCCTGGTGCACCAGCGGGGGAGGGTGTCTGATGGGGTTGGTGGTCTGGCTGGGGCAGACATTGCATCCCCTTTCCCACTGCTAATTGAATGAGAAGACAGATGTCCCTGTGGAGCAGATAAGAGCCTCAGAGAGGTTTCATGTTGTTGTTTCATGTTGTCCTAGGTTTCCTTCCTATGGACTGCATCACCAAGTGGATTGTGCTGCTTCTCTGCATTAATTGTCTCTGAGCAGTTCATGATTCTCTAACATTGCAGTTCTCCTAAAATACTGGCTGAATAATTACTGTGCACACTTGTTGGACTGGAGCTCATCTAAGAGCACTTTATTGAGGTCATTCAATGTATGAATTTCAAGATCCGATGGTTAATTTAAAAATCAGGTCTCTGGGGGTCCTATTCCCAATTCAGCCATTGACTGGCTTTGTGACCTAAGACAAGTCAATTCTCCTTTCTCAGCCTGAGCGTCTCCTCTTTCAAGTAGGGATAATAATGATCCGCTCCTACCTACCTCAACACACTCACTCTTCCCCAACACACACACACACACTGTCTCTCCCCACACACAAACAGTCTCCACACTGCAGCTGAAAAGCAGCTGGCAATCTAGTAGGATGACCCTGGAAAATGGGATAGAGAAACCTGCATCACTGAAAGTGCAGCCACAAAGACACCACACACCAGCTTCCCCTAGCTGGCAAGAATCAAACCTACACAGAAAGATTCCTGTGGTATCGTAGGCCAGCTTCCTAAGGCCTCAGCCTCAACCACTTAACACAGGGGCCTTTCTACACTCTGGTTCTGTTCTAACGGAAGGATCATTTCCAATTGTTCGCTCAGACCAGCTTGCCCAGCACCCTCACTGCTGTGCATCTCTGTATGTGTGGCCATGGCTGAACAGCAAGAATTCCTGCCCATTTCCCTTCTGGCTGGAGCATGCTTAGAGTGTGTTTGTGGTTAATGATTTTGCTGTAGATTGTTGGCTTGCTGCTTTGGCAATTCAGACAGTCCCTTTTCCCAACATATCTCCAGCACATCAGTCCCTGGCTGAGTCTCCTGGGCAGTGGAAAACATCCCTTGTTTGGTGCTGCCAAGGGGATCGTGCAGAGCTGAGATGTCTCTCGGCTTGGATCAAAGGGGAATGTTGGATGGAATTTATCACACAACCTCCCTGCTCCGCAGAACCCCATGGGGAGAATGTAGAGAAGGGGGAGTCATTCCTCCCCTGCACTCCCAGAAGAGTTGCTAGGACTCCTTCCTGCCAGCTACTCACCCCTGGATTCATCCTTAGCTCCTAGGATCTTTCTGCTCCAAAGGCTCCATAGTCCTGGGGTGGGGAGGGTGTCACTGCACAGTCTGAAACTCAAGAGAGGTTTCTGGAATTGAAGGAAGGAGCAGAAAATGGAGAGGAAAGAAACAGAGAGAAAACGCCTGTCTCTCTCCCCTCCCGCCCCTCCCCATCAAGAAATGTTACCAAGGACCAGCGTTAGGGAAACGGTGCCCTGGGCAAAACTTGTACTTTGGCAAAGTTCTTGGTTCAGGCTTGTAGCAGTGATGGAATAAACTGCAGGTTCAAATCAAGTCTCTGGAGTACATCCATAACTGGGATGGGCCATTCAGTCCTTTGTACAGAGCTTCAGTTTGTAGCCAAGTCCCTCCAGAGGTATGAAGCAGGACTAAAGACCAGATGGAGATGAGGCATCAGTCTTTATAGTCTCTGCCATGTGGTCTTTGCTTTCTTTGTCCCAAGGACACTCTATCCAGCACGCGACATAGAAAAACCTTAGAGTTCTGTCCATAGGCAGGTCCCTGCACACCTTGTTGAGCCACAAGGCATATCTGCCTTCTCTCAATGGGTCAGTTGTATAGCTGATGGTCCTTAATGGGCCATCAAGCAGGCTAGGCAGAGCTGACACCAATTTGTCTGGCTGGGGTGTTCCCAGAAGCATAGCACAAGTTGGAAATACAGGCAGCATAGAGCCAATATTCATAATGTCAACTATAAAATGATACATATCTAGAGATAGCATAATTATAATCAGCCAATCATAACCTCTCCATAGACCCTTTATGTGACCACCTTTATACAATATTGGCTGCAAATATAGAACAGTGGTGGCAACGGTGATCTATACAGTTACAGATTATGTCAAGAACGTCGCAGGAGGTGACATGGTATCAGTCAGACTGATACTGGAATACTGCCTCCAGTTTTGGTGTCCTCATTTGAAAAAGATGGTGTGAAATTGGAGTTGAGGCAGCAAAGAGCCACCAAATGTTCTGAGGGCTGGAGAAAAATGCCTTCTAGTGAGCTATTGAAAGAGCTCAACCTGTTTAGCTTCTCAAAAGAAGATTGAAAGGTGACTTCACTGAAACGTTGAAGTGCCTTAATGGAGAGAAAAGATTGGCTATTAAAGGGCTCTTTAATGTAGCAGAGAAAGGCATTAAAAAACCCAATGGCTGGAAGGTGAAAAGAGACAAATTCATATTACAATTAAGGCACAAATATTCAACAGTGAGGATGATTCACCACAGGAACAAGCTACCAAGGAAATTGGTGCATTCTCCATCTCGTGACGTCATTTCATGAAGACTAGATGCCTTTCTGGAATGTGTTTACCCCAAAAGTAGCTCTTGTGTCATACAGGAGGCCTGTGATATGCAGGGGTGAGATTAGATGCTCTAATGGTCTCTTCTGGCCATCAAGTCAACTAATTTCTAAAAACTAAGTGTAGCATTGGGAGCAGCGTCTGATGTTTTCCTGTCTAGCCGGCTTGCTTCCTAGAACGAATGCTCCTTGAGTGGGGTGATCCACAGGGAGTAGCTCAAACCTCCAAAGTGCCTGGCCAGGGGCAGGACATTTGCCCAGCAAGGGAGGGGTGTGGCAGTGACATCACAAAGGCCTTTTGCAGGGGCTCAGGCTATTGGCCAAAGGTGGTGGGGAGGTGGTGACCTCACAGAGAGATGCTGACATCAGCCAGGCAGGACAGGGGCGAGGGGCCAGGGAAACCTCAGAGACCCTGTGGCTTTGCTTCAGCAAGTCTCCTTCTCCAGGTCTCTCTTTGAGGACTGGGGGAATATTGGGGTTCCCGTACCTGAGCGCCAGGAGGAACCTCTTTCGAGTTTTCTCCTTCCCTTTTAGTGATTTTACTTGATAACAGCCGACCCTGTTTAGAGGGTAAGAGCCTCCTCGAAGTTTGAAACTGTTCAGTCTGATCATTCTGGTGACAGTTGAATTCATGGAAAGCATGATCTTAAGGAGGCAGAATTTTATTCCACACCTGGGATTTTGTCCCTTAGAATCACTGGGGACATTAGGGTTTGTCCTTTTTGTTTCAACTTTTCCTCCATCCCCTCCTTTCTCTTCCTCTCTTGCTTCTTTTGTCCTTTCTCCTGTTCCTCCCAACACCAGGAGGTGTGTGTGTGTGTGTGTGTGTGTGTGTGTGTGTGTGTGTGTGTGTGTGTGTTATGGGGAGTGCTCGGCAGCTCTCACTGTGGGAGGTCCACCCAAAACTGTGGAGCTGCAGTAGTGCTGGGGCAGTGATCCCCGCCAGTGACCTGGGCCATCCTTTAGCTCTCTGGTGAGACCCTCAGCCTCCCCTCCTCAGTCTCTACCCTGATTGGCTGAGCAGGGGTTATTGACAGGAGGAGACTCAGGTCCTTGTTGTTCTCTTTAAGACCAAGTAAATAAGTCATAACCAGTTATATGTTTGACAAATTTTGCTGCTTCTCTGCATTAGTGGTCTCTGAGCAGTTCATGATTCTCTCTAACATTGCAGTTCTCCTCAAATACTGGCTGAATAATTGCTGTGCACACTTGTTGGACTGGAGCTCATCTAAGAGCACTTTATTGAGGTCATTCAATGTATGAAATTCAAGATCCGACTGTTAATTTGAAAATCAGGGCTCTGGGGGTCCTATTCCCAATTCAGCCATTGACTGGCTTTGTGACCTAATACAAGTCAATTCTCCTTTCTCAGCCTGAGCGTCTCCTCTTTCAAGTAGGGATAATAATGATCCGCTCCTAGCTACCTCAACACACTCACTCTTCCCCAACACACACACACACTGTCTCTCCACACACACAAACAGTCTCCACACTACAGCTGAAAAGCAGCTGGCAATCTAGTAGGATGACCCTGGTACAACGGGATAGAGAAACCTGCATCACTGAAAGTGCAGCCACAAAGACACCACACACCAGCTTCCCCTAGCTGGCAAGAATCAAACCTCCACAGAAAGATCCCTATGGTATCGTAGGCCAGCTTCCTAAGGCCTCAGCCTCAACCACTTAACACAGGGGCCTTTCTACACTCTGGTTCTGTTCTAACGGAAGGATCATTTCCAATTGTTCGCTCAGACCAGCTTGCCCAGCACCCTCACTGCTGTGCATCTCTGTATGTGTGGCCATGGCTGAACAGCAAGAATTCCTGCCCATTTCCCTTCTGGCTGGAGCATGCTTAGAGTGAGTTTGTGGTTAATGATGTTGCTGTAGATTGTTGGCTTCCTGCCTTGGCAATTCAGAGAGTTCCTTTTCCCAACATATCTCCAGCACATCAGTCCCTGGCTGGGTCTCCTGGGCAGTGGAAAACATAAGAACATAAGATGGCCGTACCGGGTCAGACCAAAGGTCCATCTAGCCCAGTATCTGTCTACCGACAGTGGCCAATGCCAGGTGCCCCAGAGGGAGTGAACCTAACAAGCAATGATCAAGTGATCTTCCTCCTGCCATCCATCTCCATCCTCTGACAAACAGAGGCTAGGGACACCATTCTTACCCATCCTCGCTAATAGCCATTTATGGACTTAGCCACCATGAATTTATCCAGTTCCCTTTAAACATTGTTATAGTCCTAGCCTTCACAACCTCCTCAGGTAAGGAGTTCCACAAGTTGACTGTGCGCTGCATGAAGAAGAACTTCCTTTATTTGTTTTAAACCTGCTGCCTATTAATTTCATTTGGTGACCTCTAGTTCTTGTATTATGGGAATAAGTAAATAACTTTTCCTTATCCACTTTCTCAATGTCACTCATGACTTTATATACCTCTGTCATATCCCCCCTTAGTCTCCTCTTTTCCAAGCTGAAGAGTCCTAGCCTCTTTAATCTTTCCTCGTATGGGACCCTCTCCAAACCCCTAATCATATTAGTTGCCCTTTTTTAACCTTTTCTAGTGCTAGAATATCTTTTTTGAGGTGAGGAGACCACATCTGTACACAGTATTCGAGATGTGGGCGTACCATGGATTTATATAAGGGCAATACTATATTCTCCGTCTTGTTCTCTATCCCCTTTTAACGATTCCTAACATCCTGTTTGCTTTTGATCGCCTCTGCACACTGCATGGACATCTTCAGAGAACTATCCACAATGACTCCAAGATCTTTTCCTGACGCTAGAAGCTAAATTAGCCCCCATCATATTGTATGTATATTTGGGGTTATTTTTCCCAATGTGCATTACTTTACATTTATCCACATTAAATTTCATTTGCCATTTTGTTGCCCAATCACTTAGTTTTGTGAGAGCTTTTGAAGTTCTTCACAATCTGCTTAACTATCTTGAGTAGTTTAGTATCATCTGTAAACTTTGCCACCTCACTGTTTACCCTTTCTCCAGATCATTTATGAATAAATTGAATAGGATTGGTCCTAGGACTGACCCTTGGGGAACACCACTAGTTACCCTCTCCATTCTGAGAATTTACCATTAATTCCTACCCTTTGTTCCCTGTCTTTAACCAGTTCTCAATCCATGAAAGGACCTTCCCTTTATCCCATGACAACTTAATTTACGTAAGAGCCTTTGGTGAGGGACCTTGTCAAAGGCTTTCAGGAAATCCAAGTACACTATGTCCACCGGATCCCCCTTGTCCACATGTTTGTTGACCCCTTCAAAGAACTCTAATAGATTAGTAAGACACGATTTCCCTTTACAGAAACCATGTTGACTACTGCTCAATAATTTATGTTTTTCTATGTGTCTGACAATTTTATTCTTAACTATTGTTTCAACTAATTTGCCCCGTACCGACGTTAGACTTACCGGTCTGTAATTGCCGGGATCACCTCTAGCGCCCTTTTTAAATATTGGCATTACATTAGCTAACTTCCAATCATTGGGTAACGAAGCCGATTTAAAGGACAGGTTACAAACGTTAGTTAATAGTTCCGCAACTTCACATTTGAGTTCTTTCAGAACTTTGGGTGAATGCCATCTGGTCCCGTGACTTGTTAATGTTGAGTTTATCAATTAATTCCAAAACCTCCTCTAGTGACACTTCAATCTGTGACAGTTCCTCAGATTTGTCACCTACAAAAGCCAGCTCAGGTTTGGGAATCTCCTAACATCCTCAGCCGTGAAGACTGAAGCAAAGAATTCATTTAGTTTCTCCGCAATGACTTTATCGCCTTTAAGCGCTCCTTTGTATTTTGATCGTCAAGGGGCCCCACTGGTTGTTTAGCAGGCTTCCTGCTTCTGATGTACTTAAAAAACATTTTGTTATTACCTTTGGAGTTTTTGGCTAGCCGTTCTTCAAACTCCTCTTTGGCTTTTCTTATTACACTCTTGCACTTAAGTTGGCAGTGTTTATGCTCCTTTCTATTTGCCTCACTAGGATTTGACGTCCACTTTTAAAGGAAGTCTTTTATCTCTCACTGCTTCTTTTACATGGTTGTTAAGCCACGATGGCTCTTTTTTAGTTATTTTACTCTGTTTCTTAATTTGGGGTATACATTGAAGTTGGGCCTCTATTATGGTGTCTTTAAAAAGGGCCCATGCAACTTGCAGGATTTCATTTTAGTCACTCTACCTTTTAACTTTTGTTTAACTTTTGTTTAACTAACCATCTGCTTCCTCACCATGGGGAATAGGGGCAGAAAATGCTTTAAAAAGCCTTTGAAAAGTAAAAGTAAAACAAGCCAAGCAACCCCTCCCTTGCTTTGTGCTGGGTGCCCAGCTGTGGGCTTGTGTGTGTGTGTGTGGGAGGCTGGCGGGAGAGGTGTTCTGAGCACACCCGGTCAGGAAGGGGTGGAGTTGGCCAAAGGGGCAGGTTGAATCTTTAGCAGAGAATTCCTTTCTCCATTGTGTTAGCTAAGCGTTGCTGCTAAATGTCAGCCGACAAATGCAGCATTTGAAACAATCCGACTCTAAATCCCCACCCTCTCAGTTGCTGTAGTTCTCACATCCTCTGCTCTTGTGATGTCACCACATGACATAGTGTCTTATTCCCATAGTGTCCTGTAGGTTAGACAGGAATAAGTTTATGAGGTAAAACTGAAGCATAACTCCATCCCTTCCTCCTTTGACTTCGGAAAATAAATCCTGTCGCCTCCTCAGTCCCAACCCAGCCCCACCGGCGCTGCTGCGGCTTGAGACAGGTGCCCTCTCATCTGGCCCTGAGCTGCTGTGGGGAGAGAGGGCTGGAGGGGGCAGTTCTTTCTCCTGGGGCAACCTGCTCCCAATCTCCTCATTCCCAGCCCCACCCCAGAGCCCTCAACCCCTGCCCCCCTACCCGCTGCTCCAATGCTGAGACCCTCATCGCTAGCCCCAATCCAGAGCCTGCACCGCCAGCCAGAGCCCTCACATCACTGCGCCCCAACCCCCCCCCGAGCCTCTCCCACACTCCAAACCTTTCAGCCTCACCCCTGCCACACACCATCCATGTGCAGAATGAATTTTGTAAGGAGTGCAATATGCAGGTGATGTGTCACACCTCACCTCCATATTTGTTCCCAAAACAAAATTCATTCCACACATGGACATAACAAATTAGAGGAAACACTGCTCCTGACTTTCAGCCTCTCTCTCACATCTTGAATTTCACACACTGAGTGATCAGAATAAAGTGCCCTCAAGTGAGCTAGAGACCAACAGTGGTTCATAGTAATTATTCAGCAAGTATTTTAGAAGACCTAGGACATTACTGAAAATCATGACCTGCCAAGAGACAATTAATGGAGAGAAGCAGCAAGATTAATTCCATACATTGGATTGGTTGTGACTTATTTGCCTGATTTGAAAAGAGACCAAACTGACCTGAGTCTCCTTGGTGTCGATAGCCCCCTGCTCAGCCAATCAGCACTGAGACTCTGAGGGGCAGGAGGCTGAGGGGTCTCACCAGATGTCCCAAAGGACGGCCCAGGACACCATCAGAGGGGATCACTCTCAGACCCAGACCCACCTCTTGGTGAGGACCTCCCGCAATAAGACCAATACCCCTCCCCTGCCCGCACTCCAGACCCGTCCCTCCTAGGTAGAGGGAGGGAAGCTGGAAAAGGGAAAAAAGAAGCAAGAGAAGAGGAGAAAGGAGGGAGGAAAGAGGAAAAGATAAACCAAAAAGGATACACCCCAATGTCCCCAGGGATTCCAATCATCAAAACCTAGGGAGGAAATCAAATTCTGCCACCTGAAGCCAGTGCTGTCTGGGCCTAGAATGCTGCCTGCGCCAGGTGGATCAGACGGAACAGGTTCCAAACCTCTCTGAGCCTCTTACCTTCTCAAAGGGAAGTTTGTTTTCGGCACAATCAGTGGGAGGAAAGGAGAAAACTCCACAGAGGTTCCTCCTCATGCTCACAACTCTGAATCCTAATTCTCTCTCAGCCCTCGAGGAGAGACCTCGCGAAGGTGACTTGCGGCAGCAAAGCCGGGAGGTCTCAGAGACTGGCCTGGCCCTGCACCTCTGTCCTGCCCGGCTGATGTCGGGGTCTCTCTGTGAGGTCACCCCCTCCCCAACACCTTTGCCCAATAGGCCGAGTTCCTGCAAAAGCCCTTTGTGATGTCACTGCCACACCCACCCTCCCCTCAAAGCTGATGTCCTGCCCTGGCCAGACTCGTTGGGTGTTTGAGTTGTTTCCTGGATCTGAGGTTGCCAACTTATGACACAAGTTATCTGCACTATCTAGCACAAGTTATCTGCACTGTTCACACAAGTACGAGGCATCTCTGCTCACTTTGGCTAAAGAGAAATGGGTCCCTTTGCAAAATCAAACACTGACAAATGAGAGCAAGACACTGTATGATTTCTAGAGCTGATATAGGGCAATTGGTTCAGCTTCATTATGATTGCATCATCCATGACTTCTAGGAATAACATGATGCAATTCATATCATGTATGAGGCAATACCAGCTTCAGATTGTATCCTTCATTGTTTTGCCTATAAAGCAAGTACTGTCCAGAGCCATTCATAGATTTATTCATAGATCCAGTCAAAGATGGATTTTAGTCATTACTGGTTTAAATTGAGATCCCGTCCCTTTATAACTCACTTATCCTCCGCCATTCCCAAGTCAAGGGTCATAAATACTGACTCAATAGCATATCTTGAAAACTAGAGCCAATCAAGAATTTTAAGCATCATTTTCGTTCTCAGTGACCCAGAATTAGTAAAGTTGGACTCCATTTATTTCAGAAGCATTTTGGCTGTAGAGCAGTGTAACAAGCCTCTCCTAGCTGCCTCCTGGTGGGGGGAGGCTGGGGAGCTGTGGGGACCTGTTTGAGAGGGTCACTAGTAGCAGCGTAGCACAGGAGGTGTCCTATCGGGTTGAGTCATTGCAGATGATGATGTAGTGCAGCAGACCCCCGTTTTGCCAACCATGCATTAGGCAGCTTTCCATGTTAACCGAACCACCAGTGCCCACAGGTGCAGCAGCCGGCGATTTGTCCTGTGGCCGCTAGGTGGCGCTGCAGCCTCGCACTTTCCCGTTCCCCCGGGTATGGGAAGGTTTGATAAGGTGAGCTGGCTCCACCCGGCCCCGGGGAGATGCCGTCAGTGGGGTCTGCTGTGTAAGGGCTGAAAGTCAATTTTACTGGCATTTTATGATCTTTCAATCATGAAGGGAGCAACTGCTTACCCTGACTGAAGCATCTTATCTCGTTTCCAAATTGAAGTGTCTCCTCTTTGTGTGCGAAGAGACAGTTTAAGGGGACGCCACAAACGGGAGATGCCTTTGGTTTGGAAAACGAAATATTTTTGCAAAGATTTTTCATCCAAATTGATTTAGGATTAATGGGGTCAAATTCCATGCTGTGCCCTGTGGCTTTAAGGCATTGGAGAACTGCTGAAGAGGTTAAAGGCCGCAGAGCTGGGTAGCTGGGTGTGGGGCCTCCAAAGTTATTGTGCTCTGGTGAGACTGAGCAGTTGTGGGATTGTGCAAGCTGTGGTGTTTACATGCACATAGAAATTGTAATGAAACTCCATTTTTAAAACCACTCATGTCTGGGAATGGAAGAGAAGCTCTTTGAAATAAGTGTCCCCTTCATACTCTTCAAGATCACTGGCTCCAACACTCAGCTGCCTCAGGGAACTCAGTGGTGGTGCATTTGAGGGCAGATCGAGAGGTTTCTGGTTCAAGTCCAGCTGCTCTCTTACATGTCCTCTTTTTTAATTGATCTATATTTTCATATCCATCTCCTGTATGTTCAGGAGTTCCGCTGAACGGGGACGTGAAATGAATTTAATCATTCAATATATTCCTGTTAAAATGTACAAACACTGAGGAAAGCTGTCCATCAGCTGAAATCCGTTCCGGTCCTCTGAGGCGGTAGTTTGTTTTCATTCTTGAAACAAAGATAGAGTACGACTGTAGATGTGCAGGTCCTTGTTCTCCACGAGCGATGCTGTGCAGAAGAAGAAGAACCAGTGGCAATCAAGTGGACACTAGGGAGTTTAGACTTGCCTTCCAAGGAGTATTGGGGCAAAAGACATATCTGGCTTCAAGACTACACTTAATACATTTATGAAGGGGATGGTATGATGGGCTAGCCTAATTTTGGCAATGA